>NC_056733.1:201490124-201752624 GCF_019279795.1 Protopterus annectens
TCCCTGCTAGGGTTTCTCACCCACTCTCCTGTTTGTCAGTTTTCTTTTTAACCTGGTGATTTTTAAACTTCCCTCCTCTACTGTAAATTGAGCTTAATAAGCTCCTCTCTTTCAACACTACTGCTATCTTGATTTTTTTTATTTGAATTATTTATTTGCCTTTCCTTGTGCTTATATTGAAAAAGTGCATTCTGCCTCTCATTGTCTGTTGTACTGCTTTATTTCATCTAAATTCTACTTAGCTGTTGGATAAAGTAGTGTATTTTTACACTCTACCGAGCACTTGTTTTCTCATCAAGGTCAGTGACTTTTCCTTCTAGTGCACTGGAAGGTAACCTGGTATGGCTAGGTTGAAGAAACACTTGACATTTCTGCATGTAGTTTTATTGGCTGGAGGGCTTATTAATCAGCTTATCTTCTTTTTAGTACCTTTATAAATTGTGTACAGCTAAGTAGCTCTTGGCTTATTTATACAAAGTGAAGTACTTTCATTGAATAATCACACTTTTATGAGCTATTTAAGACTGCTTTATCCATATCTTTGTTTGTTTGTGGTAGCACTTCACCCAGGACACTCTCAATGTGCTTTTGCATTAGGAGGACAGGAATTATTCATCTAGTGGATGTAGGTGTTTACCTGGTCTTGCTGAGCACTTCTCATATACTGTGACTGTACTTCAGCAGTTTAAACAAACAAAAAATGTAGTGTTTGCTGCTGCTTTGCATTGTATTTTACTACTGCATTTGTCGCACTTTGGATTTCACACGGACTGCTGCTTTTACTTAATTTAAGAAAAGATTTATTACTGCTGTTTTACTCAGCTATTATTAATTCAAGAAAAATGTGCTGCTTTTTTACACTGTTGCTTGTTTAATTTAAAATAAATCCTGCTTTTTTTCTATTGTCCCATTCCACTTCTGTTGGCCGTAGTATAGACTGGATTCAGATCGGCTGAATTCAGTTCTATTTATAGATTGAACAGTAAAAATCAGGACATCTTATTTTTGGTGAAGCCCCCCCATACAGTAGGACTATTTAATTGAAGGTTACTAGTTCAGGGCTCAGTTTGAGCTATTTAATTGCTGCAGGGCTCAGTTTGAGCTATTTTATTGGTGTAGGGCTCAGTTTGAGCTATTTTATTGGTGCAGGGCTCAGTTTGAGCTATTTTATTGGTGCAGGGCTCAGTTTGAGCTATTTTATTGGTGCAGGGCTCAGTTTGAGCTATTTTATTGAAGCAGGGCTCAGTTTGAGCTTTTACTTTGGTTTCTTTGTATTAGCTGCTTTGCTCTTGCTTGTGTGTAGTGCACCACCATGCAGAGGGGGTAACTCTTGACAGTTATACATGCAAAAGCACCAGTAGAATTATTTTCCCTAAGAAGCAGCTGCTATCTAGCACAACAGTTCTTAAATAGCTTTCAGCTGTTCAGTGAACCATCCAGCATAGATTTTACCTCTTACCTAGTAACATCATACCCTATAGATTCCCACTTTTGTAGACCTCTTACTGTACACCCCATAGGTTAGTCACCCTAAAATAACTCCCTGCTTGACACTCCCATTTTTTCTCCTTATCTGCTGAGATACCAGGTTCAAACCTTGCATCATCACTGTCAGTTTCCCTGTGTGTCTCCTGCCAAGCCTGGTGGACATGTTTTTTGAGACAGTGTAGCAGCTGCCTCATGTACACTGACAGCCCCTTAATCCTAAATCACTCAAGTACAATTTGCAGGGGATGCTCCTACACTAAGAATCTGGAATCACTGCTCTCTCACACCCAGAACAGAAACACCAAACAGGTTGCCAGCTCACACAGCACGACTCCTATTAGTAATATGCACCCAACATATAAACCTTCATATGCAGAGGTACTCATCAGAAACCTACCTAAACACCCCAGACCTTCAAATCACAAACATAGTACACCTAACACAATACCCAAAGCACCCAATACACATAAAAACACTAGCACATGTCTCACCAAACAAGCCCTTAAGGCAATGCACAAGTATTCCAAAAGTTATAGTTATATGTGACTGGAGTGAGACATACAGTAGCCTCGCTTACCAGGTTAAACAAGGAGGAGGCTGCAGTCAGCTGCCTGTCTGGTGCAAGGATTCATCAGATCACACTTGCACTCACGTATCTCAACAACAAGTACCATTATTACTCTGTCATAGTTCATGTTGGTGTGAACGACATACCTCTCTGTACTATATGAAGAGAGACATGAGTGAGCACTCTGAATATGTGTCCCAGATGGGTGTGTCCCTAGCCTTGAGCAGCATTCTACCCTAGCCTAGGATGATACCACAATATAAACAGAGAATGAATGACTTAAATAACTGGCTTAATTTCTGATGTCATTCTAAGGTGAACCAATTCCTGTCAGCCTAGTATTACATGGTGGATAGACCTCGCTGCTTTGCCAGAGATGGTCTTCACCTGGCACCTCTAGACTTTCAGTTGTTGGCTAAGGCACTTGCCTCCCCTATAACGCCTTTTTTAGGCAAGGTCACAACAACAAAATTCCCAATGTGAAAATAGCACAAGAAACTAAGGTTCGTGCTGTTAAACACTAGGAGTTTAAATCAGAAACTGAACTTTCTGGTAGCACTCCTCTCCCTGGAAGATGTTGACGTCTGTACAGTCACAGATACCTTGATCAAGGCAGCAAAAAATACCCTGGCCTTACAAGCTACAATACCTTCAACACTTTAAGACCACAAATTGAAGGTGTGAGAACCAAAGGAGGTGGAGTATCTATCTTCATTAAAGATAATTACACCTCTGGAATGGTTAGACAAGAAAACTCTATGTAGGTACTCCAAGTCCAAATTGCCATGGGTAAGACTCCCCTTCAGGTCATCATCAGTTACAGGTCCCCTTCCATGAACCAAGATGTCCACACAGCTTATTTAGATCTATTTGGGACATTTAAGGTACAACCTAACTCCCTAGTCATAGGTGACTTCAACTATCCTTCCATTAATTAGGAAACTTATACAAGTCCAAACTCACTTGCACAAAAGTTCCTAGACTTTGTTAACTCAAACACTGCACCACCACAAAAGGAGCTACAATATTCTAGACCTGGTCCTCACCAATATGAATGACCGATGCAACGCCTCAAGTGTAGGGCCCACATTGGTTAAATCCAACCATAAATCAGTGATTTCTGAAGTAACAATAGAACAGAACTCCCCAAAGGAGAAGTCAGGCTAAAATACTTCACCAAAGCTAACTATACTTTCCTAAGGGAAGGTATTATTGACTTCCAAGCTCCAGTTTCCAAAGATTGCATTGTCAGCTATACTAAGGTAAATACTGATGCCCTGTAAAAACATCTACACAAATGTATAAACACAACTGTGATGGACAGGATTAAAGCAAGGTCCTCAAGAAAAAAAAAACTATTCTGGTGGATGTCTAGTATTAATAAATTATATAATAAGCAAAAGATGCTGCTGTCTAAAAATACAAATGTGAAATCCCAAAACAGGAAGAGCACTCACCTCAGCCTAAACAAGCAAATAAGACAACACATAAAATCTTGAAACAGCAACTACGAGAAAGATTTAGCAACCATAACCAAGGATAACCATAAGGCTTTCTACAGCTATGTCCGCAACTTAAGCGGTAGGACTCAGATGTGTGCTGAACTAATTGTGGATGGCACCACACACATGAGCCTGTGGAAATTGCAAACCTGATAGCAGACAGGTTTGGCAAAAACTTCATCCCCCTATCCCCCCAAGCATACCACAAACCATGTCTTCATCATCTCCTTCTCCCCCCTGCATCTCCAAAGAGCAAGTCATCAATGCTCTCTCCAAGGGTAAGAACACAGCCTTCATGGGACCAGATGGCATTCCAGGCTGTGTTCTTAATTTTCTAAAACAAGAGCTGGCTACTCCATTAAGCACGCTATTCAACCACAGCTTGAGTACTGTCTTTGTCCACACTGAATGGAAAAAAGTGATAGTTATCCCCCTCCATAAGGGTGGCTCGGCAACAGACCTGGGTAACTACAGACTCATAAGTTTAACCAACTTCATCTGTAAGGCAATGGAACAAATTATCATGAACCTCATAAATCAGGATATAGGTAACCTCCAAACCCTTTATTCATCCCAGTTCAGTTTTGTAAAGAGCAGATCATACCTGCTAAACCTGGTAGACTTCTTCAAGAATGTGACCAGAGCCATAGACATGGGCAAAGCCAAGACCAACATTTGGGCATCATTGACAAACTTAACCAGTTGAATATCAACCCCTATTTTGTCAGATGGGTTGCAAACTAGCTCACAGATCAACAACACTCAGTCAAAGTGGGGGACTTCATTTATACTAACAGACTTGTCACCAGTGGGGTCCCACAAGGCTCAGTGCCTGGCTCCCCTCTTGTTTGGCATATACTTCTCAGAAGTCCAGGCCAAAACAGAGGGGCTGTGTACCTCAAAAGGGGCTTGCATAGACTAGTGACTGGTGCCAAAGCCATGGTCTTAAACTAAATGCTAAAAAATGCATCATCATTCCGTTTGGTAAAAACAATGTCCCTGCCGATTATAAAATAAACAATAACACCCCAAGTACCTGGGAACACAAGTTGACAGTAACCTCATCTTTGACCACCATGTGTCTACTGTGGTAAGGAAGGCATTCTATGTTGCTTACCTGATTAGCAAAGACATCACCTCAAAAGCAAAAGAGGCTATAACTCCCTTGTACTCGTTCCACATCAGGCCTATTATTGAATATAATACTCCCTTTGTTGTGTACCATACCAGATAGCTGCAGCAACATGAGAGACCTCAGAAATTTCTAACTAAGAAAATTCAGGGTCTCCAGCACATGTCTTATACAGACAGACTGAAGTCACTGTCACTGTACTCAGTAGCGTTTAGACTACTTAGAGGCAATTTATGTCAGGTTTACAGGACTACCTCTGACCCAAATCTAATGGAAATGCTGCACATCTGTAAGTCAAATGGGACTAGATTCACCCATTCTGGAGACCTCAATCTAGCCTGTGACAAAAACTGGACATGCTGCAGAGACAGATACATCTCTCAGAGGTTGCCACTCCTCTGGAATAGGCTTCTAATCCATATCAAGCAGAGCACCTCCATGACCCTGTTTAAGTGCAGCCTGGAAAACAGGGTGGGAAACCATACATTTCTGGTGGGGATTGCCTTGGCTTCTCCCCTGGACATGGGTAGTCCTTGCTAGAAAAAACTTGGGCATAGAAGACATCTCTCATCTAGTATTATATTGGGATTTAATGGCTAGGCTTGTAAAGACCCTCGGGTCAATAGCTTATATCATCCTATGAACCTACGAACCTATAAACTTAATGAACACACAGGGTAATGCAACCACCTGCTACCACAGATGAGGCATACTTTAACCTGAGGTTAACGCTAGAATGGCATTATATGTGTTCATGCACGAGTGCAAGTAACCATAAACAAAATATGGCAGGCAGGAAGGATGACTAGTTTTGTTATTCAAAAGTTTTAACAATGGTGAATGACTGCCTGAAAGGCAGAGGGGTGTCTGAGATCCACAACAGTATGATTTCAAACAGCACATTTCTGTCATTACTGTATGCAGAATAAGATAGTGACCAGTGGCCATAATCAAAATCTTATCAATAAATGAATTATCCAATACCACATAAAACCCAAGCGCAAATGACATATTCAGTATGTAAAGCTGCAGAGGTCTAGTAAAGCATTTCACAAAGAAGCATGTACATAAACACCAGAGTCTGAACATATCTTTGTAATTCACATTTTTGATTGATAACAGTCATATTTGTCCACAGCTTTATTCAGGTATATAGCCATTATGACTGTTGGCTATAAAAAACTTTTTAATACCTAAAGTTAAAAAAAAAAATTGTTCTGCCTTTCCAACAGACTGAAGGGTGTACCTTCAGAAAAATTCAAACTGGCTTCCTGTTACACGAACAGCAACTCAGCTTGTCCACACTCTTAACTCTCCCCATGCTACACACTACATGCCATCAAATCAAATTTGCAGTTCAGACTTCCTCTCCTACGTTACATTATGAACAGCAAGGCTGATGGCAGATGCATATGGAAATCAGGGACATGTAGCATGTATTTATAATAATAAATACTACTTGATAAATGCAAATAGCACTACAGTTTACCTACAGGAAATAAAAAGTCATTAAAACTGTAAAGATGTAATGCTGCAGTGAGACAGGTATAGCAGTCTGAAGTTTATTCCAGTTAGTGACAACAAAAAAAAATCTCAGCATCTGAAAATGATTATAAGTGGCCATTTGTAAGCATTTAAACAACTGAGGAAGTATTTGGTACAAGAAAAGAGCCACCTGTCCCATCCACAGATCACAATAATGAGGTATGGCCTAGCCTGATACGATTAGCTGATATGATTTTCATTTTTAAAACCTCTGCACATGGCGAAACATATGAAGTAAGTCAGTAGCAAATTAAACCTAAACACTATGCTTTCAGGCCACCAATGAAAAAAGCATAAACCTGCAAGCCATATTTCCTTACAAATAAAATAAGCAAAATAAAACAAAATTTACTCCAAAATGACAGACAAATGTAACACAAAGTTTAGTGAGAGGAGGTATTACAAAAATCATTGCAGTTTACAAGAAGTATGAAGAATTTAATTTCAGCTGTTGAGACAGAAGTATCTGTGCAGTGAAGGAGATGTAAGGCTGCTCATAAGCTGTAATGTGAAGCCACATAACTGTGTAAGGCAGCTTAAGCTGCTGATTGAGGTATTTGTGCAGTGAAGGAGTGGTAATGAGAAGGCATGGAGCTCTGTGAGCTATCTACCTTCAACAGCTGGAATATAAATATTTGTCTGTAGGGTGACAGATGTAAGGCTGTTCACCTGCTGTGACATGAAACCATTGAACTGTGTGAGGCATCTACCTTCAGCTATTGGGACTGAAGCATTTGATTGTGGGGTGAAGGAGATGCAAGGTTGCTCACCTGTTACATTCAGAAATTATGTCAGTGAGGCATCTCTGACTTTGTTAGAAACATGTGCTTAACATTCCAATGGCAGTAATGCAAACAGCATGTCTGATGCCTGTTTAACACAAACATAGAGCCATGATGGAGGGGAACACCAATAAGCAGACTGATATCAGTTTGGGTCAAAACATGGGGGGAGGCGGGCATGTGGCACTAGCAGTAAACTCACAATGCACTGCAGTTCAGTAAGGAGGGACACTAACAACACACCTGAACTGGGCAAGTGCTCAGGCAGGGATACCATCACCAGAGTCTCACTGGTCAGTATAGAGCAGTTATGACATCAACTGGGTAAAAGACAGGGAAGGATGCTGAAAGCACTTTGTACTGGCATTCAGTCAGTTGAACTGTGGTAAAAGTAGGCTGTCAGTACAGTGCTACTAGGATGGTGTTCTCCAGTGAGGGACTGCAACAGGAAACTGGTGTTGGGGGTGTTCAGTGGGGGAAGTACGCTGACCATATTACATTCAGTAAATGGGGACACTAATAGCACACTGGTCAATTTAGAAGGGGAGACACCAACACAGTGCTATCAGGCAGGTTTTCAGTATGGAAGTAGATGATAGCACAGGGGCATGTGGTGGTTGGTCAGCATTAGCAGCAGTATGCCACTTCCTTCTGTCACTCCTCTTTTCTTCTCACTAACACTCATATTGTACCAATGAGTAGTTCAGGCAAGCACAAATGCCACACTAACTCTGGGCAGGTGTTCAGTAAGCAATGAATGCTAACAACAAAATGGCACCAGGCAGGTTATATGTCTGTGTGTGGAGAGGGAAGCAATGACAGTTTAATGATCCATGTTGGTGTTCAGTGGAGAAGGAACCTGACATCAGATTAGATCTAGACTGGTTTTCCATAGGAAGGACCCACAGTACCCAAATACTAAGTAACTAATACATGTCAATCTTTTCCATACTTGCAATTAAAACCACACATCCACAGGTTATACTGTCCTATGGCAGCAGCAGCAACTCCAAAGAAGGAGAACAGTATGGTGTCTAACTGTGACTATAAGTTCACTCTAGCTTTTGGAAATAAGTCAAAGACAATGACCAATACCTTTTAGCTCTTTTATCTTCACTGCCACTATCTGTTTGTGGCTTGGGTGAGTAACTTTTTTTTTTTTGGTAGGTTTACAGGAGGGTATGGATTGAGATGCTTCAATATGAATGAGAACGTGAAGAAGCGCTTTGGTCTTCTCTTTCATGGGCAGCCAGTTTGTTGTGTTCGAAGTACTACAACAATGCATGATTCTGCAGAGTTTATTGTACAGCGGCAGTAGTAAAACATGAAGATTTCTAGTTGAAGCACTTTCTGGCTGCAACAGGATGAACATACTCCTTATATAGCAACTTGTATGTTACAAGCCAGGAAATTATTCCAGGTGCAGATTAATATGAAGATGATACACTCTTCATGTGATCCATATGTGACTCTATGGACACATCAGGGTGTATGTTCACTCCTAAATACCTGAATAAGGAGTTTTTTTCTCCATAACAAATGTAAATGTATTAGTAGCACATAATCTGTTGGCATTTACCTTAGCAGCTGTACCAAATGTGATCATTTCTCAGCTTTGCAGCATGAGCTGGCCTTTGTTATGCATCCAAAGAGTTGTCATAGTGCTTCTACCAGAAGTGAAGCAACCATACTTACATTGGGATGATAAATCAGACTTAAACTGACAACTTATGTTCAAGTGTGAACAATAAAGCTTTACCCACAGCTGACTTTGTCTGGTCACTTGGGCAAAAAGTTCCTTACTTTTTTAAATAATGCCATTATACTATTCCTTCCTGCTTCATCTCCTCTAGCAGACTGTATTATACAGGGACACCATGCAAATGTACAGAAAGTACAGCTGTATAAGAATTTACCATAACAGTAGATGTCTGATGCAGTATTGTTCCCAGATGGGAAATATGCTTCCAAGGATACTGTACATCCTGCCAGTATACCAATGCCTTGGTGCCTTCCTCCCAAGCTATATGTCTGACCTATGACCTATGCATGAGACTACATGTTAACACATAAGAGACACATGGGTGCAAAATTCCTCAGACCTTTTTTTAAGGTTGGGTCTTCCTTAGCCAAAGACAATAAATGGAAGAAAAAGGGGATTGAGGTAGAGTGTACATACTGCAATAGTGATCTATTCAAGCATCTGTACTTATGGAAAGTTTTTACACAGCCGTACTATGTCCTTCACTTGATTAGTGTTGCAGTACTGGTCACTGAAGGGAAGATTCCAAAAATGTTTATACTGATTGGGAGGAGGAATGAAATATAAAGCAGGAGAATAGAATGTCCTGCAGAATGGGTGCAGCAAAACCAGTTCTAGCCTAGAAAATGCATATGTTTTGTACTGCTTAGTAAAATTGTGTATAAAAACCAAATGGCTGCTTCTAATGTAGTTCTTGAGTCCAGACCCCTGGAGACAGTAGCAGCTCTAGCAGAATAAACTTTGATCTGGCCTTGCAGGGATTTTCCATGAAGAGTGTAGCAAAAAGGTATAACTAGAGAAATCCATCTGGAGATAGTTTGTTTTGATACAGGAAATCATATCTTTTTACCTACATAGGAAACTAACTATTCGTCAAAATTTTTGAAGAACTTAGTTTTGTCTAAACACAATTTTAGCTGCTTGTGAACATCAAGTAAATGAAGAATTACCCCCCCCCCCCATTTTGAATGTTAGGAAAAATGTTGGCAAATGATCGGACTAATTTCAAGATATTTCATTTACAACCTTAGGCATAAAAGAATGATTAGTCATAACAGAAACCCTGTCTTTATGAAAAATTTGTGAGAGTAGATAGAACATAAGAACTTGCAACTCTGAGACTTTCACCAGAAGTCAAAACCACTAACAAAACTGTATTCTAAGTACAGAATTTTAAAGAAGCAGAAGAGACAGGATCAAAAGGAAAGAAATTTAACTTCTCCGATATATACTTCAGGTCTCAAGGCAGAGGAATATATTCCATTGCAGTCCTGAAGTGAAGGACACCTTTCAGCAATTGTTTGCACTCATCACATAAAGAAAAATCTGAATTTGCAGGCAAGCAGGCATAAATGGCAAACAAATGTCCCTTAATAGAAGAGCATACCAGACCGGAGTTGATCAGCTCACACAGATATTTGTGGAGAATGGAAATACACAGTTTATATGGGTCTTGCCACCAAACTGAAACATCTCTTCCAACTGGAAATGTAAGATTTTCTTGTATTAGGTTCTCTAGCCTCCTTTAAAACATGTAGCACTTTAAAAGAGAATACAGTGAAAGGGTAAATGGTTAGGCTAATTACTTGACAGGTTTAAATTATACTTTTTTCAAGCAGACTGAAGTCTTAAAAATTTGTTTTATACAAGCTGATACCTGTTGTCTGTAATTAATAAAAAATATGAGCAAATGAAAAAGTGTAGAACAGATACTTTAAGCCAGGGAGCTTATTGTCAGAGAGTGATGGAAATGTTACACTGACAAAAGGTGATGATACGATGTCTATGAAAGAGACTAACTCATTAGACATGCAAAAGTATAAAAAATGTTGCAAGTTCTAATTGAAAACTTCTACAGACTTTTCCCTCCTTGCATCATATGATTGGTGCAAGGCCACAATTTGTATATAAAAGAAAGAAAACAAAGTTTTTTAGAGAAACATCTTAAACCTACAGTTAGCAAAGAACGTATTATAAGGTGCAAGCAATAATTTCAACCAATGTCAATATTTACATACATAAATAGATACAGTGATTGTGAAAGGGAAAATTTATCACTTAAAGTGACCTGTGTGGTGATACATTTTGTACTTCTCTAATCTAAAAAAAAGTTATCTATTTGCATTTTAGTTTGTTTTAGAACCTTAGTCTAGTAGCTTCATTTGCAGTTCTTTGAACATTGTATATTACTGCAATATTTTAAGTTTGTTTACACAATATGATGAATTTCTATTTTCATAAGCGAAAACAGATGTAAATGATAGCTTTTGGTATTTTGAAGCCAGTATGGGGCCTCAGTCAGACTTGTAACTTCTTTCGTAGTTGTGGCAGGACTGTGAACACCTGACAGATTTGAGCCTCATTTAGTTACTTATTACAGTGTTACAGTACACTTCTTCATAATTTGATGCCTTAGTCTATAGCTGGATTGCAGTAGTGTCAGTACTGTGGTTTGTGCTCCAGTACTCTTTATAGCTGTATATATCTGCTTAAAGTTGCATTCCAGTAGTCTGGTGCCTTAGTCTGTGGTGAGATTGCAGTAATGGTAGTTTTATGAATTCTGCTCCAGGGTTTGTGCTTTGGTACTTCTTATAGCTGTATATACTTGCTTAAAGTTGCATTCCAGTAGTCTGGTATCTTACTATCTTACTATGTACTGGGATTGCAGTAGTGGTAGTATTGTGAATTCTGATCCAGGATTTGTGCTTCAGTACTTTTTATAGCCATATATACCTGCTTAAAGTTGCATTCCAGTAGTCTGGTGCCTTAGTCTGTGGTGGGATTACAGCAGTGGCAGTTTTATGCATTCGGCTCCAGGATTTGTGCTTTGGCACTTTTTATAGTTGTACATACTTGCTTAAAGTTGCATTCCAGTAGTATGGTGCCTTACTTCTAGCAATCTGGTACCTTAGTACATATTGGGATTGCAGTAGTGTTAGTATTGTGAATTCTGTTCCAGGATTTGTGCTTCAGCATTTTTTATAGCTGTATATTCCTGCTTAAAGTTGCATTCCAGTAACTTTCTACTTTTTCCCCCTGTTCTCTGAGTTTGCCCATCCCCCACTGAGACATTGAGCTAAACCTTTCTGGATTTCTAACCACAATACTTGAGCTCCAGTACTGGATTTATTTGGTTGCATCCCTCTCTGGCAAGTCTGTGATATTACTCAGAGATACATCCACACAGGGTCCATCTTTCAAGACTCTTAATAGGTGTGAGAGATAACCTATTCATCAAAAGGGAAGAAAAAAAGTTTATTTAAATTCTGCATAAATATTTTAAGTTTCATTTACAATGACCTATATGGTGAAGCTTTTTCTGGGGCCTTAGTCTTGTAGCTTCATTTGCAGTTGTGTGAAGATTGTTTATCACTGCAAGACTTTAGCATTGTTTATACATTGTACTCCACTTCTATTTCCAAAAATAGAATTATACATAAAAGTTATTTTTTTGTATTTTGAACACAGTCTATGAACTCAATCAATCTTTTAGCTTCTTTCACAGTTGTGGTAAGACTATGATCTACTTCCAGATTTGAGTCTCATTTAGGCAAATATTACAGTGTTACTGTATTTTTTTGCAGAGTCTGCTGCCTAAGTCTGTGATAGGATTGCAGTAGTGGCAGTATTGTGAACTCTGCTCCAGGATTTATGATTCAGTACTTTTTATAGCTATATATACCTGCTTAAAGTTGAATTTCAGTACTCTGGTATCTTAGTCTGTGGTAGGATTTCAGTAGTGGCAATATTGTGAATTCTGCTCCAGGATTTGTGATATATATATATATATATATATATATATATATATATATATATATATATATATATATATATATATACACACACACACACACACACACACACACACATGTGTGTGTGTGTGTGTTTGTGTGTATGTATACAGATAGACAGATATGCTTAAAGTTGCATTCCAATGCTTTTCTGTTTACCTTGCAACTGTATTTCCCCTGTTCCTTGAGTCTGCCCCACCCCACTTTGAAATTAAGCTAAATGCTTCTGGATTTCTAACCACAGGCCACAAGCTCTAGTGCTGGATTTATTTGATTGGATCCTTCTCTAGAAAAGCTGCTATATTTAGCACAGACATACATCCACATGAGGTCCTTTTTTAAGAATCAGAAATGAGAGATACAAGATTTTCATCAAAAGGGGGAAAAGCCTTTACTTAAATTCTGCTTAAATGTTTTAAGTTACAATTATAGTGACCTGTATGGTGATACTTTTTTTTTTCTACTTCTCTGCCTTTTGTCCATGTTTTAGCCAAAAAGGTTAATCTGTTGGCATTTTTTTTTCAGTTTGTTCTGGAACAGTAGCTTGGTAGCTTCCCCTGCAGATGAGTGAATAATGTGTATTACTGCAAGATTTTAAGTATAACCACACATAAAAGGTAACTTTTTATATTTTCAACCCAGCCTGGTTCCTCAAGTAGTCATGTAATTTCTTTCACAGTTGTAGCAGGACTGTGACTGGCTGCCATATTTGAGCCTCATTTTGTCATTTATTACAGCATTACTGATAAATGTCTGCAAAGTCCGGTGCCTTAATCTGTTGTGTGATTGCAGTAGTGGCGGTATTGTGAATTATGCTCCAGGATTTGTGCATCAGTCCTTTTTATAGCCATGTACACCTGCTTAAAGTTGCATTCCAGTGCCTTTCTGTTAGCCTAGTTACTGTTTCTTCTTCTTTTCTTTGGGTTTGCCTCACTCCTCACTAACTCATTAGGCTAAACATTTCAGAAATTCTAACCACAGGACTTGAGTTCCAGTATTGGCTTTATTTGATTGGATCCCTGTCTAGCAAGTCAGCTATATTTAGCACAGAGCTGCATCCACCCAGGGTCCATTGTTCAAGACTCTGAGAGGTGTGAGATACAAGCTTTTCATCACAAAAGGGAAAAAAGTTTTTATTTAAATGCTGCCTAAAAATTTTTTTTGACCTGTATAATGATACAGTTTTGTACTGTGATTAAAGTTGCCTTCCAGTACCTTCCTATTTACCATGCTACAGTTTTTTTCCCTATTTTTTAGTCCGCCACACTCCCCTCTGTACCATTACTGAGACATGGTTTAAATCTGCAGAAATTAATCTGGCAGTGCAAGGCTTTGGTGCCTTACATGCATTTACAGCATCAGTTGCACAGACAGGAGTATAAAATGTGGAGACGTCTTAATCAACAAGCCAAGCTCTAGGTCGGTTAAACAGGACAATGTCCTTGAATTTGTCCAAGTGAAAATCACCACAGACAAAATCCCATAATTTACCATATCCTAGCAAGCTATAGGTAACCCTCTATGCCCCTAGAATTCCATAGCCTGTACCTAGACATATTGAAGACACTCTCAATTGCATCAAATGCCCTATTCATGGGAGGCTTTAATCACCCCTCTGTGGACTGGGACCTTTTCATCTGCAATTCCCTTAACTTATTTTGTCTTTTTTAATCAACCAGTCTACAATTACATCTATAATTTGATATTCATTTTCTGATCTCCTATTGTATTCAACAGCAGTATGATCTGATTTGCCCTCAGGCATGCTGCAAGGCTTTGAACAAGCATACATATGCATAGAATCATAACCCCTTATTACATATGCTCTGATAACTCCTTATTACATATGCCTTCATAACTCCTTATTACACATGCCCTCATAACCCCTTATTACATGTGCCCTCATGACTCCTTATTACATATGCCCTCATGACCCCTTATTACATATGTCCTCATGACCCCTTATTACATACGCCCTCATAACCTCTTATTACATATGCCCTCATGACCCCTTATTACATATGCCCTCATGACCCCTTGCTGCATATAGCTCTCATAACCCCTTATTACATATGACCTCATAATCCTTTATTACATAGGCCCTCATAATCCTTTATTACATATGCCCTTGTGACCCCTTATTACATATGCCCTCATAATCCCTTATTAGATATGCCCTCATGATCATTTGTTATACTTGCACTATTGCTCCCCGCAGACTTTGCTTGCCCTGTTATATTCTGTTTGTTTGGATTCCATCAGCCATTAACCCCTATAGACAGACTGCACTAACCTTGTCTGTGTTCACGGTACTGTCTAAACAAAGTCCCTCTATACTGGGGTGTGCCAACTTTTAAATTCCTGTGTAAACTATGATACCACTCCATAGAGGAATAGCCCACCTGTTATATTGTAGTACAAACTGTCATTCCCAGCTTCCACAAACTTACAGCTACTATACTCATAACAAGCAAGCAACCAGACACTACAAACCACTGAAGAAGAAAAAGAAAAATCTTATGTGCTTGCATTAATAATAAAAAAGGATGACTTTGCATAGCCCCCCTGTCTGTTTTTATGTCACAATCTATGGAAGACCCACAGCATCTTTCAGCCCCTGTATGAACAGAGGCTGACAATGTGCCTCCCAAAGGAACAAACAGTCATATGATGCTGCAGGCTGTCAAATCCCTTTCTCTGCAGACCTGTAGTGGCTGAACTCATAATGACCAACCTACCAGAAATTAATGATAATAAAAACAAACAGTCTTTCCTGCTTACATTAATAACAAAAGAAGAATGATATTGTATAGCCCACCTCTTTAAAATTAACTTCAGGAACTATATGAGTAGAAATCCAAGTTCAGAATAAATTTATTACATGTCCCATGTAAACTCATATGAGAAACTCTTACAAAGACATCTGTTTCCTGGGTTTAAGCTATACTCGTGAGAATAAAAGATGGACACTCATATTTAGTATGGCAACTGTGGTGATGGAGATTACTGCTGAAGGTCCCTCCTAGTCAACAGTCATTTATTATGTGAAATCCTGCTTATGCTGAATCACCTCCACTTTCTTCTTCAATGACTGGTATTTTCTGAGCATCAGGAATATCCCTTTTCTGAGTTTACCACACCACTTTGGACCTGCTACTCTTCTTTTGTGGTTTCTTCACTGCCCAGTCCCCAATAATGCAGCTGGAAGGGAATGATGACCACATTGAGGTCATCTTGCTTACAAATAAGGTTGTCCACTACATCCTTTACACATACTGCTCACCACACACATAGACCTACTTACACTGAGGCACTTAAAAGAAACCTTCTCAATCCTCAAAACCTCTTAAGCCATCAAACAGCAGCATCTATCCTTAGCAACCACTAAAGAACACACCAAAAGCAAAACCTACCACCGCACAAAAGACTATACCCAATGATCCCCCAAGAACAAAGCCCATATGACAAGCAAACACTTTACCTAGTACTCTTGGCACAGGGGATTCTATTGTATGACACACAATGGCCTCGCTCTCCGGGCTAAACAGGAGAAGATGACGGTTAGTTGCCTGTCTGGAGTCAGGATCTGCAATACCAGACAAGCACTCTAGTTACTGCACCAGAAGTACCAATATGATTCGATTCTCATGCACATGGGTGTAAATGACCTGAGACATAGCACTCTGGACTCTATGAATGCATATGCATTATGGATCTCTCTGAATATGTGTCACAAACAAGTATTTGCCTTGCATTGTGCATCATTCTACCTTCACCAAGGATGATGCCACAGTATGAATACATTTTAATAATTGGCTTAGTTTCTGGAGTCATTCCAGGGGAAATCCAATATCTATCAGTGTGAGAAGACGTGGTTAACAGACCATGTTGCTGTGCTAAGGATGGTCTGCAGCTGTTCCCTTTCAGCTTTTGAATATTGGCTAAAACTTTATCCATTCCCTAGAGCCTTTTTTAAGCAATGCAAAAATGACAGAAACTACCAACATAGCAAACAAAACTCAAAGCAACCTTAAGGTGTTACTGCTCAATGCTCCACACCCTGGAGAATGTGGACATCAGTGCTGTTACCAACATTTGGTTTAAAGCCACAGAAACTACTCTGGCTGTGGAAGGCTACAGTACCTTCCACACATTTAAGCCAACAGCAGCACAAACAAGGGCTAAAGGTAGGATGTCTCAATCTACATTAGCAACAAATTTAACACCAGCTTGCTTAAGCAGGATAATGCCCTGGAGTTCATCCATGTTCAGGTCTCCATAGACAGATTTCCTTACCATGTCCTGGCCAGCTTCAGGTCCATCTATGATCCACAAAGCTCACAATTCTTGCATAGATATACTAGAGGCACTCACCATCCAACCGAATTATGGGAGACTTTAACTATCCCTCTATAGAATGGGGAATGTACATGTTTTCTGGACTTTATCAAAATAAATTCCCTGGACCAGACAGTGAGCACTCTAATAAGAGGATCAAACACAATGGATCAAGTACTTACCAATATATGGGAGAGCATTGCACCCTTCCCTGTGCCACATTTTCTTTAGTGATGTCAAACCACAAAGTTGTTTCCTCTGAAATAAAAATCAACCCAGAAAACCCAAACAAATCTATAACAGTTAAGAATTATTCTAAAGCAAACTATATCCCATTAAGTGATAGTTTGTCAAAATTCAGGCACCCCAAACCCAGAGAACACCTATGCAGAATTGTTCACAGAAACCCTGTACAAACATGAAAATGACTGCATTGAGGTTGTCCTCCTACCAGAAGTAAGCCAAAATCTAACACCAAAAACAAACCCCACTGGTGGAAACCTTACCTTAACAGGGTATATAACAAAAGAAAGAAAATTATGGCCAAAATCAGAAAAATCTATTCTTACAGATACAAAAGTGCTCTGATTCTGATTCAACTATATAAGAAACTAAGAGGTCTAACAAAGTCCAACAAGGCCAATTACAAGGTCAGAATAGCCTTCTAGGCTAAGGACAATCACAAGACCTTTTTCAGCTATGTCAGGAATCTCAAAGGTAACACTCAGCAGTGTGAAGAAGTGGTCATAAATGGCACAACCTCCACAGACCAGAGTGGCATAGTGAATCTACTGGCTGATTAATTTAGTTCTAACTTCAACCCTCCATACACTACCACCTGTGAAATCTGTTCTAGCATATCCCCTCCAACTATCAAAAGGGAGCAGGTCCTGGTGGCGCTCAGTAAAGCCAAAACACACTGCTTCAATGGGCCATGACAATATCTCTTGTTGCCTCTTAAATAGCCTAAAACATGACCTAGCTAGACCACTTGAGACAATCTTCCTCTACACATCAAAACAGGTTAAATGCCAGGTGAATGTAGGGCTGAACTGGTCATCCTTCTGCATAAGGGTGAACCATCAACTGACATTGAGAACTACAGACCCATCAGTCTGACGAGTCTAATATGCAAAGCATGGAATGAATTACCATGGAAATGATCAATAAGGACATTGACAGCCTATAGACAATAAACCCATCCCAGTTGGGCTTTGTTACTAGAAGACCTTACCTATTCAGCCTAGTAGACTTCTTTGAGAGGGTCAGCAATGATGTCGATGAGGAGGAAATGGTACATACCACCTACTTTGACCTGGCCAAGGCATTTGATTGAATACCTCCACACAAGTATTATTTACAAACTCTCAGAGCTAGGCATAAATCCCTATGTAACTTGTTGGATTGCTGGTGGACACAAGATATCAGGAATCGGTGAGATCACCTTCACTAGGAGACCAGTCACCACTAGAGTATTCCAGGGCTCTGTGTTGGGCCCACTCTTGTTTGGCATCTGCTCATTGGAATTCAAGGCTACTCTCAAAAGCCTCTAACTCATCAAGTTGACAGATGACTGTAATTTTGGAGGTATCACAGATTCCTCCATGACACTGGCATCCTACAATAAGCTCTAATGCAAACAATTGACTAGTGGCAAAACCACTGATTAAAACTCAACATGAAGAAATGCATTATAGTGTCTCATGGGAAATTGTCCACCCAAGCTAATTACTCCATCAATAGAATAACCTTAGAAGTTGACCCAGTACTTACAGATCTAGAGACATATGTAGACAGTAATTTGGCCTTCAACCAACACATAACAAAGATAGTAAGAAAAACCTAGCTCATAAACAAGGTGATGGCATGCAAGTCCAAGGAAGTTATAGTACCACTCTACTCATCCCTTATCAAATCCATCATTGAGTACACTGTCCTTTTGTCATGTGCCTAACCAGGCACTTGCAACAGCTAGAATACCCTCAAAGGTTATCACCAGTAGAACCCATGGTATGAATACCTTGTCCAACACAGATTGCCTTAATGCCCTATCTCTGTATTCAGTCTTCTACAGATTACTGACAGTACACCTGTGTCTGGCATATAAGATGTCCTCAGATTCAGCTCTGATGGATCTCTTACACATCTGCAAAGCAAACAGCACCCAAAACACCAGATCCAAGGACCAGGACATTGCCTGCAACATAAATAGGACATGTTGGAGACCTATATGTTGTCTCAAAGGATCCCCACACTATGGAATAAGCTTCCCATCCATGTGAAGCAGAGTTCATCCCTGACCCTATTCAAGCAAAGGAAATTGCAAATTCACCACTGGTCTGGCCCTCATGTCTCTGATGAACAGAGGTTAACAGTAAGTAAATTAATCCTCAAATAACATACTCCCCACATAACCATTAGCTACCTCCTTACTAGGATGCCTCAGCCATGCAGGCATCTAAGTTAATCAGGTAGAAAACTGGGACGTGTTGCATTGCTTGGCTTATAAAGACCCTGATGGTCATTAGCCTACTATAAACCTGTGAACCTATGGATGAGATATTAGTGCAGTCACGTTGTGTAGGGCTAGAAAGATGAATGAACTTAAGAATATTATTTTTGTTTACGTAAAGGCGAGATATATTTTGCCCTGACAGGGAAGCAATTAGAGGCAGTGCTTATTCAAGCCCAGGGAGAAGAACATTAAAAATAGCGATGGGTTGACATATTTGGGAGTAAGTAAGTTGGAGAATTTATATTCTCCTTTTAGTTGTATACAAGCCTTTGGGATAGTATAGTTGCTGTGAGCATGAAAGGACACGGTATTATCTACTAACATCTCCAGATACCTTTCCTGAGTGTTAGATGGTAAGAAACAAAGTCCTATGCAGATTGCTTCAAAGCTCTATATCTGTATACTGCTTCCTACAGACTGCTGAGACATGATCTATGCCTGGCATACATGGCATTATTGGATCTTGTTCTGATGGACCTTTTGCATGTCCACAGAATGAACAGCATCAGAACTATGAGATCTAATAACCTAAACCTTGCTTACGACATAACTAGAACATGTTGGGAGGACAGGTATGTATCTCTGAGAATTCCCATTCTCTGGAATAGACTTCCTATCCATATGAAGCAAAGCCTTTCCTCATTTACCCCAGGTCTGGCACCTATGTCTCTGAAGGACAGATGCAGCCATTAAATCATGTCCTAACTAACATACACCCTCTACAGTAACCCTTAAGGCACAAAAGCTCTTGGGATAAATTTGGATTACATGGCTAAGCTTATAAAGGCCTTAGTGGGTCTTTAGCTTAGTATACACCTATGAACCTATTCAGATGTCAGTACTCAAAATTCCAAGTGCCACCAAGCAATAAAAAAGGATCAAAACTGCAGGAGAAGAGCAAATTTCAAACATTCTCCTTTAAACTTCTTTTTTTGAAGGGGAAGCTCTCCTGCACCTCCTGATGTGGATGACAAGCCTTCCCCTGCCTACATCCCTAAACTTATTCATACCAACTCTGAGATCTCTGTGCCTTGGAGAAAAGGGAATATTCTAAGAAATGGCCATCTCAGACTTAATATATGTAAGTCCATTTTTTTCTCTATCTCTGCTTCAGGACTCAGTGTAGCAGGTCCCAACATTTTAAATGGTCACCCTTTAGGTCTCTTCTGGCATAATTTGTGCAATTATAAGTTTTAGTTCAAGATGCCAACATCAATCTTAATGGAACAGGGTCTAGCTTCTTGAACCACATCCTGTTCACCTTTCCTAATTTTATAACTGGGATGTAGGCACAACAATTTTGTTTCATATCAGGGCAATAGTCTACATCAATAAATATTTTATCAGTGCCACAGATGATCTGTCACCCCAGTTTCCCTGACTGTGAGAGGACCCCTTCTTTCATCATGTAAGTGCTAAATCTAACAATCAGCTGTCTCAGTCTGCCATGCAGGGCTTTTTCCAGGACCCAAGCATATCAACGAGCTGTTTTTATTTAAAACTCTGATTTCAGGATTGGAGTCCATTCTAACAACTGATTTTGAATAAATTCCATACAGTCTTTTCCTTCAAAATTCAGGTGTAGACCTGCTGTCCTTATGTTCTCCCTTCTGGCCTGATCCTCCGGGTCAACCAAGAGATCCATTCCAGAATCCTCTGCATCAGCACGTACTATCAGTAGTGCATTTTCCTGCCAAATAAACTGGATTTCCTTTTAAATTCCATTTACTGTTTCTATTAACTCCCCCACCTTTCTGTCATTTTCTTTAATACAACTGTCTACATTGGTGTTCTTTGTCCTTATATCCCAGAAGACATCCCTTAATGTTATTTTAGTGTCCTCTTGATCTTTTTTTTCCATGGGATTGACTCCTGATCAGCCATTCCCTGGCACACATTTCTGTTTTAATTAATTGGGATGCTGTTTTTTGAGGTTTCTTGCATTGAATTTCCATTTAAGTTTCAATTTCCTCTCCGAATACTCTCTCTTTATTTTATCGCTTACTTTCCAAAGTTTGACACTATTAATATCGTATCTGTTTTGTATTAAGGAGTGATGAAAACATTGTACTTACTTACTTCAAGCCATTCAGGAAGTCCCCAAGATGCTTCTTTCACTTGGTGTTCCCTTAAAGACCAACAACCAATGGGAGAACAATCAAGTAACTTGCTGCCAACAAAAAGAACTCAAAATCTCAAAATAAAAGCCTCAACAGAAAAACTCAAAATAAAAACCTTTATTAGGTGATTTTAATGCATTGCTTGAGTATAAAGAACAGCACTAGAACCAGATCAGGACTAGCCCCTTGCTAGTGTAAACATTCCCTCTAGGTGATGTGGTCACACTGAAAAATGTTGGTGTGCCACTCCAACCCCATAAAAGAATACGAAGAAGGGTACTGAGGAGGATGATGATAGCAACTCCTGGCACTTTATTCTTTCCATTTCATACCTGGATCCTAGAGTCTGAATCCTAACAGAGCTTTATTTTCTGAGTGATGCAGGACCTTCAGAAAGCAAGAGCACAGTGTATTAGAATATGTTATTTATTAGCACAGTGTACTAGAATATGTTATTTATTAGCACAGTGTACTAGAATATGTTATTTATTAAAGTAGAGTCTGTTTTCTTACAGCTATTTGGACCATAGCTTTGTATCATTTAAATTGTAACACTTACAGATCCTGGATGACCTTTGTGAACTTCTTTCTATGGATCTGTTATTTACTCATTTTACTTACAGTTTAGATTTAATAACAAACAACATTTAAACTAAAACAAATTAAAGTGACCTACAGCAGGGAAAAAAAACTGATTATTTATTAAAACTCATGGCTCTTTGAGTGTTCCAGGCAGCATAACAATAATAATAAAAAAAGATTTAAAAAGAACATTTAAAACAAAACAATACATATAAAGCAATGAAAGGAGAAAGCAGTTATGATTTAATTCCCAATTAAAAAAATATAGATCTTAAGCGGCATCTTTGAAAATGAAGCTACAACAACAAAATGCACTGCAATTACTGAAACAAGTTGTCATTTCAATAATACTTGAAAATGAGACTGCTTCCTTAAAATAACTAAAAATCCAACACCACCAACATTTATCTACACTAGTACAGTTCATTTGTTTACCTATGTCCCATTGAAGAAGACTAACTCAAATGATAGTTTTCCAAAAGATAAGTTCCGAAAACTATAAATCAAAAACAATAAAAAAAAAAAAAAATGCAAAAAAAGCTTTTACACCTAAATTATGTATAGCAACTCCATGGTCATACCATAGTGGAGAAAAGTGCAAAACCCATTAAAAACAGAATGGCTGACTCATACTATGCAACATATTGTTGGAAATCTCACTGCAGCATTACATTTTTAAACTAAAGACATCAAAGGAACAACCAGCAAAAAAATAGAGGTAACCCCAGCTGAGTTGACCTGATGTGTTCAAACATAATGACTAGTAGCAGGATGTTCACTACAAGCATTTCTTATACCCCTCCAATGCTTCTGCAGGCTAAATTTAAATTTCCTTTTCGTTTCACAATATAAAAAGTGTACAGGGCAATCCTAGAGCATATACCACCCTCTCAGTATTCCAACTGTAATATGCAGCTGTGGTAAGCCTTACACCACTGACCCCTTTAACGCAGGGAGCGTGCTAAGAACACACAGAGCAAGCACTACACATAACACCCCAGTGTTCACAACCTTTAGCAAAATAACTATGGACTAAGATGAGATTTTTATAACAACTGCTTTGTAACAACTGCAACAACTTCAGTAGTTAGGAACATTGCATTGTGAAGCTGGGACTTGACAGCATTCTCATCATTACATTTGTCATATTTGTATACAAATTACAGGCATCACACTTGCCACCAAGACCTAGAAATAATTATATACAATTACTGGAAACTTTCCAAGAGGAAGCCATACTTTTATCTTCATGGCAGCCTCTGTTATGGAACATAGTTATGATATGCTTAGCTATTCTGTTGCTACAAGCACACCTAGCGCTCAGTGACTTCACAAGGGAACAGCGTAGAAAAGATGCCTTGGGTGCTAACCAGTGCCAAGTAACTAATCAATAGTGTCAGTGGGTTTCAGTAGACTTTGTTATTTAGATTGTTTTCCTTCTTCAGACATTACAGTAATAACTAGATAATTGGCTTCTCTTTATATAACCTAACAGGAACAGGAAATTCAAGCCTGTTGTTAGAATGAAGAAGGACAAAAGCCATTTTAGAACTGTCTCTTTCAACAAAATGAATAATATATATATATTTTTGGTTTTCCACATAAAAATAATGTGCAACATTATACTGTACAAACTGACTACTATATATCCATTCTTGCTCAAACAGAGCAATGGCCAAATTTGTAATGGGTGGCACCCATCGCAATGCCCCAAGTTTGATGATAAACGTCATCATCAAGCCCAAAGTGGTTTTAAACAAAGAACAGCCAGTTCTGTAATATAATGTGCCAGTAATGTGATATCCAGAAAAGGCTGCAAAAATTATCTGCCTCATTTGTATTTTACTCTGATATAGAGGTTGTTAATGTCCTATATATCTTACTGCGGGTCTACTTCAAAATATCAAAAGACCACTTACTCGAATCCCAAATCATCGAGACAACAATATTGAAACCACATATCTGTGAACCATCAAATCATCAAAAACTTTAATCGGGAAAGGGACCACTTGGCCACCAAGACAAAATACACACAACAAAGCAATAAAACCAACCAAAGTGGTGGGACTGAACCCCCCATCCCCACCCCTCATAACTAAATATACCAACTCCAAAACACTGATGATTAAATATAGTAGTCTCAGGCACAGAATGTGAGATGCAGGGTTAAGTACCCATCTGCACCATATACTACATAAGTTACAGGTCATTAAGGTTTTCCTAAAGTATACAGTTTGATGCTGTGGATTTCCCTCCATTAAAGAGGGGGGGTCTGTAGACGAGAAACCAAAGAGAAATGAACTCTCTTCCATTATGTTTTACTACAAGGCCTGCGGGTTTGCTGCCAACCCTTAGATACAGCATACATTAAATGATGTGATACTTACTTTAATAGAAAGACAAAATAATGATTAAATGTTACTAAAGAATGTTGTTGTTAGCTTTGTATTTGAGTGCACTGTACACAATTTGCATTGTCCAATATCTCCTTCGTTTTTTGCTGCTAATGTAAAAATCAGATTCAAGCAGAACAGTTCTAAACTGGTACATTTTATGGTTTGAGGTCTCTGCAGGATATGTTCAATTCTTTCAATCATTTTTAGTTTAGCCGCATGCAAGTATGACTGCACTCAAATAATTAGTGAACTGCAACTCCTGTTGTCTACAAATAAAATGACTCAACATTTCTGAAAACGACCTCTAATTGTCAACAAGCAGTTCTTGAACTATCCTGCCATAACAACTTTCAGTAATTATTCAGGCAATCAAAATTAATGTGATGAAACACAATGTGCAAAATACAACACGCTGGAAGACAAATGTTTATGTATGCATGTACAAGTTACTGCTGTTGAAAGTACAACTAAATAAATTCTGTGTCTAAATTCAGCAAAATATTCTGTAAGCTTTGATTTAAAGTGATGTTATCTGAAGACCCTGTTAACCTGCTGTACACACAAACATGCATACACAGAGTGAAAAACCTTGAAAACATGCCTGGTTGCATGTGTGCACACGCGCGCATGCAGACACACACACACACACACACACACACACACACACACACACACACACACACACACACACACACACACACACACACACACATATGGAAGTGTCAGTACAAATAATGAGGAAAGCACAAACACCCAATGATGCTCAGAAATCCAGCGGTACAAACTCTTCTTGGAAACAGTTACTAATTAAAAGGTTTGCACAGTCTCATAAGCCGATGGTCTATGCTAGACAAATAAGCTAGCATGTTTAATCACAAAGGTCTATACAGAGAGTCACAAACTTTCACAATATCTCCCTTTTCTAAATAAAAAACTATTGCAACAGGTGAAATGTTTACACTAGTGTGTCATGTCAGGACATACAGCTAATCTCACTTTCCTTACATTTGGACAAGTATAAGGTACAAGAGTTCAGACTCGTGATAAACATCTCCCAATATACATTTACACGCATTGATTTATATCAATATGCATCTTATTTACGTTTACAACAGGAATTCACTGCTAGTGCAGTTTCTAGTTGTGCGAGTACACACCTTTGTAAGTCGAATGTTACTTTAGTCAACAGTTTTCTTGACAGTTTTGTTTGGTCAACAAGAAAGCTGATTGACAGTGCTGCAAGCTCGAAATAATATTGGAATGATGGTATTTGCCCTTTCCTTATGATTCTATGATCTCAGAGTTGGTATATTGGGGTAGCAGGGAGTGTGGGGGTGTTTTTGTTTGCCATGATCCTAGGTTATGTCTTGGAAAATTGCACAATGCACTGTTAATCTTGCAAGGTCGACTTTTTTTTTTGTCTATATCATGTGTGTTGGTATACTGAAGAGTAGATAACTTTCAATATGTATATATATATATATATATATATATATATATATATATATATATATATATATGACAAGTTAAAAAAGCCGAATTCAATTCGCCCAGAAGATCGACAAGGCAGAAGACCGACGGAGGAAGACAACTGTGATGGGGAAAGGATGTGTAGTAGTAGGTAGGTAGTGATGGGGTGCGAGTAAGGTAATAAGTGTGTGATGCTGGCCGGTGTGTAGTGGTAGGTGGGATAAGTGAGTTAGGGTTAGGGCGCCGAGGTTGGTAAGTGTCGCGATAAGGTAAGTGTTGTTGGTGGTCTGTAGGGTAGGGGTGGGATAAGTGAGGTGTGACTAAGGTAGGTGTGTTGGTGGTCTGTAGGGGTAGGGTGGGATAAGTGAGTTAGGGTTAGAGGCAGGTTAGGTGAGTGTGTCTTGATAGATAGCGGGACCTAGGGGTAAGGGTTTGGGTTAGGGTTGTAGATAGTTGTGTATGTATGGGTTAGTGTTCGTTTGTAAGGATTTTGGTGTGCTTGTGTTGTGTGTGGGTTTTGGATATTGTTGGTATGATGTGTCGGGTGTATGCGATGTCGTGTTTGTACACTGTCGATCTTCTTTGCGATCTTCTGGCGTCGGTGAATTTTTTTTTTTTTTTTTAACTTCGACCCACTAGATCCATATATACATGGATGTATATCACTAAAACGAATGTTCATTTTACCTGTCAAACTTCCACTGATCAAGCACAAATGCTCGAAACAAAAGTAATAAAAATAAATAAATAAATAAAATACTTGAACATTTTGGGGCAAAGGAAAAATTCTCTGATCCTCATTGTACTGTAATCTTGATCAGAAAATAAAGCTGGTATATGCGATCAACTGATTTTTGATCACACACATACACCTACTTTTTCCCATTCAACAAATTAAACTTTAGACCACATGAATGTGTGTGTGTGTGTGTGTGTGTGTGTGTGTGTGTGTGTGTGTGTGTATATATATATATATATATATATATATATATATATTTGTGTGCATATGCTTTGTTGACAGTGCTTTGATTGACATCTGTGTAGTTGATTGTTTTTGGTCAACTAAACATTGGTCATTAGGTGTCAAGACTGCGCAACTCTCGGGGTTTGGTAAGAGTTTAGTATATAAAATTAGCAGGTGATTTTTTTATATTTTTTTGTTTGTTTGTTTTAAGTTTTGCATGTGTCAAAGTTGACATTTGTGTTTTTGATGTATTGTGGTGTTCATTGGGAAAATGGCAAATGCTAATATCAATGAAAGGTAGTATAATGACATACATAATATGGATCTAGTGCATATAATGTCATCATACAGAACATTGATGTAAAAACATCAAAACATGGAATGTAGACACATAGTGCCCATGTTCCAACTATTACCCTGGAGCAGGCTAAACAAAGAACAACTATTTTTGCAGAGGTCCCCTGCTAACTATCTGTACTACCTCTGAGACTGCAGAGCCCACATAGAAAGGGAATATTCCCCTACCTGGGAATTGTCATTCTTGTGTACGTTGACTATCTGCTTATGTCCACCAAACAGATGTTAGCAATGTGCTTGTTCAACCTACTGCACTAGACTGATATAGATTGTGTGTGTGTGTGTGTGTGTGTGTGTGTGTGTGTGTGTGTGTGTGTGTGTGTGTGTGTGTGTGTGTGTACACACACACACCTGTATATGTGTGTGTGTGTGTGTGTGTGTGTGTGTGTGTGTGTGTGTGTGTGTGTGTGTGTGTGTATACACACACACACACATATATATATATATATATATATATATATATATATATATATATATATATATGTATGATACTGTGGT
Source organism: Protopterus annectens (assembly GCF_019279795.1). Classification (NCBI taxonomy): domain Eukaryota; kingdom Metazoa; phylum Chordata; order Ceratodontiformes; family Protopteridae; genus Protopterus; species Protopterus annectens. The sequence goes on from NC_056733.1 coordinate 201,517,935, forward strand.
GGTGGTGCTGCAGTAGCGTTGTTGCTTCATAGCAAGACGTTGTCCTGTTCGATTCTCAGCTAGATCGTCTTCTGTGTGGAGGCATACGTGAATGGGGCATGCCTTCGTTGAAGGTTGTGCATCAGGGCTGGTAACCCGTGCGTAAAATCCACTACCAATCATTAGCGGACGGAGTTCGCTGTGGCGACCCCTAACTGGGAAAAGCCGAAAGACACAAACACAAATATATATATATATATATATATATATATATATATATATATATATATATATATATATATATATATATATATTTACAGTGGATATAAAAAGTGTACACACCCCTGTTAAAATGCCAGGTTTTTCTGATATAAAAAATGAGGCTACAATAAATAATTTCAGAACTTTTCCCACCTTTTTGGGTAGGAGTCTATCAGCATGGCACATCTTGACTTATCAACATTTGCCCACTCTTCCTTGCAAAACTGCTGCAAATCTTTCAGATTATGAGAGCATATCTTGTACACAGCCCTCTTCAGGTCACCCACAGATTTTTTATTGGAATTAGGTCTGGGGTCTGGCTGGGCCATTCCAAAACTTAGAATTGTCTTCTGGTGAAGCCATTCTTTTGTTGATTTGGATGTATGCTTGGGGTCAATGTTGTGTTGAAAGGTGAAATTCCTCTTCATTTTCAGTTTTCTAGTAGACACCTGAAGGTTTTGGGCCAAAAGTGACTGGTATTTGGAACTGTTCTTAATTCCCTCCACCTTGACTAAAGCCCCAGTTCCAGCTTAAGAAAAGCAACCCCAAAGCATGATACTGCCACCACCATGTTTCCCAGTGGGAATGGTGTTCTTTTGGTGATGCAAAGTGTTGTTTTATGCACAAGACCTACCTTTTGGAATTGTGGACAGAAAGTTCAACCTTGGTCTCATCAGACCACAACACATTTTCCCCCATGCTTTTGGGAGACAATGTGTTGTTTTGCAAATTTTAGCCAGGGCTGGATATTTTTTTGTGTAAGAAACAGTTTCCATTTTGGCAACAATACACCACAGTCCAGACATATGGAGAATATGGGAAATTGTTGTCACATGTAGTACATAGCCAGTACTTGCCAGAAATTCCTGCAGCTCCTTCAGTGTTGCTGTAGGTCTCTTGGCAGCCTCCCTGACCAGTTTTCATCTTGTCTTTTCAACAATTTTGGAGGGACGTTCAGTTTTTTGCAACGTCACTGTTGCCCCATATTTTCTCCACTTTTTGATGACTGTCTTCACTGTGTTCCATGGTATATCCAATGCTGTGAAAATGTTTTTGTAGCCTTCTCCTGACTGATACCTTTCAACAATGAGATCAATTTGATGCTTTGTAAGCCCTGTGTGAACCACGGCTTTTGCTGTAGCAGGCAACTGAGTAAATGTCAGAAAAATCCTACTTGGAGAGCTGAACTTTATTTGGGGTTAATCAGAGTCTCTTTAATTGATGTCAGATGTGCAGCAGTATCAGTAGCAGTAGCAGGGAGGCAGTAGCAGTAACAGTAGCAGGGAAGCAGTAGCAGTAGAAGGAAGGCAGTTGTAGTAGTAGCAGGGAGGCAGTAGTAGTAGTAGCAGGGAGGCAGTAGCAGTAACAGTAGCAGGGAGGCAGTAGCAGTAGCAGTAACAGTAGCAGGGAGGCAGTAGCAGTAGCAATAGCAGTAACAGTAGCAGGGAGGCAGTAGCGGTATCAGTAGCAGGGATCCAGTATCAGTATTAGTAGCAGGGAGGTAGTAGCAGTATCAATAGCAGTAGCAGGGAGGCAGTAGCAGTATCAGTAGCAGGGAGGCAGTAGTATCAGTAGCAGGGAAGCAGTAGCAGTGCCAGTAGAAGGGAGGCAGGCAGTAGCAGTATTAGTATCAGTAGCAGTGAGGCAGTAGCAGTAACAGTAGTAGGGAGGCAGTATCAGTAGCAGGGTGGCAGTAGCTTCAGACTCATTCTAATTCTTTCACAGCCCTCCTCAAACATGACTATTTGAGAAAGTACTTTTAATGGGTGTCACATCTTTTACTGTGACCCCTGTATAACATTCACCCTCTGTAGCCTCTGATGGCCTCATCCACTACAAGAGGCATTCTACTGGTCATAGTGATAGTAGTTGTAGTGATAAGAAGCCTCAGATGGACTACAGTGCAAACAGTAGACAGGAGCAAGTAGCAGTAGCAGGGAGGCAGTAGCAGTATCAGTAGCAGGGAGGCAGTAGCATTATCAGTAGCAGAGAACCAGTAGCAGTAGCAGGGAGGCAGTACCAGTAGCAGGGAGGCAGTAACAGTGGCAGTAGCAGTAGCAGAGAGGCAGTAGCAGTAGCAGGGAGGCAGTAGCAGTATTAATAGCAGTAACAGGGAGACAGTAGCAGTAGCAATAGCAGTAACAGTAGCAGGGAGGCAGTAGCAGTATCAGTAGCAGGGATCCAGTATCATTATTAGTAGCAGGGAGGTAGTGGCCATATCAATAGCATAGCAGTATCAGTAGCAGGGAGGCAGTAGTAGTATCAGTATCAGTAGCAGGGAAGCACTAGCAGTAGCAGTACCAGTAGCAGGGAGGTAATAGCAGTATTAGTATCAATAGCAGTGAGGCAGTAGCAATAGCAGTATGTCAAACCCAGAGCTGTTGGACATGCTACACTTAAAGAAATCCCAATCCCTCAGAGCCACATGCTCCAAGGATCTAAACCTTCTCATCACAATAAACAAAACATGCTGGAGGGATAGGTTCCTGACCCAGAGACTCCCCAGACTCTGGAATAGACTGCCCATACATGTCAAGCAGAGCACCTCTTTGGCCCTCTTCAAAAGGAAACTTGATGACTGGATGGGAGAAAGGAAATTCACCCCAGGGATCACGTCAGTTGCCCTGCTAGACAGGGGTCCAGGGAAGTAAATAGTGTGGGAAGAAATAGCCAGGGAATTGTTATGGCTTGGCTTGTATAGGCCCTAGGGCCAATAGCCTAGAACCATCCTATGACCCTATGAACCTATGAACAGTAACAGGGAGGCAGTAGTAGTATCAGTAGCAGGGAGGCAGGAGCAGTATGAAAAGCAGTAGCAGGGAGGCAGTAGCAGTAGCAGTTACAGAGAGGCAGTAGCAGTAGCAGGGAGGCAGTAGCAGTATCAGTAGCAGTAGCAGAGAGGCAGTAGCAGTAGCAGGGAGGCAGTACCAGTAGCAGTGGCAGGGAGGCAGTATCAGTAGCAGTAACAGTAGCAGGGAGGCAGTATCAGTAGTAGGGAGGCAGTAGGAATAGCAGTAGCAGTAGCAGGGAGGCAGTACCAGTAGCAGGGAGGCAGTAGCAGTAGCAGTAACAGTAGCAGGGAGGCATTAGCAGTAGCAATGGCAGTAACAGTAGCAGGGAGGCAGAATCAGTATTAGTAGCAGGGAGGTAGTAGCAGTATCAATAGCAGTAGCAGGGAGGCAGTAGCAGTATCAGTAGCAGGGAGGCAGTAGCAATAGCAGTAACAGTAGCAGGGAGGCAGTAGCAGTAGCAATAGCAGTAACAGTAGCAGGGAGGCAGTAGCGCTATCAGTAGCAGGGATCCAGTATCAGTATTAGTAGCAGAGAGGTAGTAGCAGTATCAGTAGCAGTAGCAGAGAGGCAGTAGCAGTAGCAGGGAGGCAGTAGCAGTAGCAGTAGCAGGGAGGCAGGAGCAGTAGCAGTAACAATAGCAGGGAGGCAGTAGCAATAGCAGTAACAGTAGCAGGGAGGCAGTAGCAGTATCAGTAGCAGGGAGGCAGTAGCAGTAGCAGGGATGCAGTATGAGTATAAGTAGCAGGGAGGTAGTAGCAGTAGCAGGGAGACAGTAGCAGTATCAGTAGCAGGGAGGCAGTATCAGTATCAGTAGCAGGGAGGCAGTAGCAGTAGCAGAGAGACAGTAGCAGTAGCAGGGAGGCAGTAGCAGTAGCAATAACAATAGCAGGGAGGCAGTAGCAATAACAGTAACAGTAGCAGGGAGGCAGTAGCGGTATCAATAGCAGGGAGGCAGTATCAGTATTAGTAGCAGGGAGGCAGTAGCAGTAGCAGAGAGACAGTACCAGTAGCAGTAGCAGGGAGGCAGTATCAGTAGCAGGGAGGCAGTAGCAGTAGCAGGGAGGCAGTAGCAGTATCAGTAGCAATAGCTGAGAGGCAATAGGAGTAGCAGGAAGGCAGTACCTGTATCAGTAGCAGGGAGGCAGTAGCAGTAACAGTAACAGTAGCAGGGAGGCAGTAGCAATAGCAGTAACAGTAGCAGGGAGGCAGTAGCGGTATCAGTAGCAGGGAGGCAGTATCAGTATTAGTAGCAGGGATGTAGTAGCAGTATCAATAGCAGAAGCAGGGAGGCAGAAGTAGTATCAGTATCCATAGCAGGGAAGCAGTAGCAGTAGCAGTACCAGTAACAGGGAGGCAGTAGCAGTATTAGTATCAGTAGCAGTAAGGCAGAAGCAGTAGCAGTAACAGTAGCAGGGAGGCAGTAGCAGTATCAGTATCAGGGAGGCAGTATCAGTATCAGTAGCAGGGAGGCAGTAGCAGTAGCAGAGAGGCAGTAGCAGTAGTGGGGAGGCAGTACCAGAAGTAGGGAGGCAGTAACAGTAGCAGTAGAAAGGAGGCAGTAGCAGGGAGGCAGTACCAGAAGCAGTAGCAGTAGCATGGAGCCTGTATCAGTATCAGTATCAGTAGCAAGGAGGCAGTATCAGTAGCAGGGAGGCAACAACAGTAGCAGTAGCAGAGAGGCAGTAGCAGAAGCAGGGAGGCAGTACAAGTAGCAGTAGCAGGGAGGCAGTATCAATATCAGTAGCAGGGAGGCAGTAACAGTAGCAGGGAGACAGTAATAGTAGCACTGGCATGGAGGCAGTATCAGTAGCAGTAGCAGAGAGGCAGTAGCAGAAGCAGAGGGCAGTATCAGTAGCAGTAACAGTAGCAGGGAGGCAGTATCAGTAACAGGGAGGCAGTAGCAGTATCAGTAGCAGTAGCAGAGAGGCAATAGCAGTGGCAGGGAGGCAGTACCAGTAGCAGTAGCAGGGAGGCAGTAGCAGTAGCAATAGCAGTAACAGTAGCAGGGAGGCAATAGCAATAGCAGTAACAGTAGCAGGGAGGCAGTAGCGGTATCAGTAGCAGGGAGGCAGTATCAGTATTAGTAGCAGGGATGTAGTAGCAGTATCAATAGCAGAAGCAGCGAGGCAGTAGCAGGGAGGCAGTAGTAGTATCAGTATCCATAGCAGGGAAGCAGTAGCAGTACCAGTAGCAGGGAGGCAGTAGCAGTATTAGTATCAGTAGCAGTGAGGCAGAAGCAGTAGCAGTAACAGTAGCAGGGAGGCAGTAGCAGTAGCAGTATCAGGGATGCAGTATCAATATCAGTATCAGTAGCAGAGAGGCAGTAGCAGTAGCAGAGAGGCAGTAGCAGGGAGGTAGTAGCAGATGTAGGGAGGCAGTAACAGTAGCAGTAGAAAGGAGGCAGTAGCAGTAGCATGGAGCCTGTATCAGTATCAGTAGCAGTAGCAGGGATGCAGCAACAGTAGCAGTAGCAGAGAGGCAGTAGCAGAATCAGGGAGGCAGTGCAAGTAGCAGTAGCAGGGAGGTAGTATCAGTAGCAGGGAGGCAGTAACAGTAGCATGGAGACAGTAATAGTAGCACTGGCATGGAGGCAGTATCAGTAGCAGTAGCAGAGAGGCAGTAGCAGAAGCAGGGAGGCAGTACCAGTAACAGTAGCAGGGAGGCAGTATCAGTAGCAGGGAGGCAATAGTGGTATCAGTAGCAGGGAGGCAGTATCAGTATTAGTAACAGGGAGGTAGTAACAGTATCAATAGCAGTAGCAGGGAGGCAGTAGCAGTATCAGTAGCAGGGAGGCAGTACCAGTAACAGCAGCAGGGATGCAGTAGCAGTAACAGTAGCAGTGAGGCAGTAGCAGTAGCAATAGCAGTAACAGTAGCAGGGAGGCAGTAGTGGTATTAGTAGCAGAGATCCAGTATCAGTACTAGTAGCAGGGAGGTAGTAGCAGTATCAGTAGCAGTAGCAGAGAGGCAGTAGCCGTAGCAGGGAGACAGTACCAGTAGTAGTAGCAGGGAGGCAGGAGCAGTATGAGAAGCAGTAGCAAGGAGGCAGTAACAGTATCAGTAGCAGGGAGGCAGTAGCAGTAGCAGTAACAGTAGCAGGGAGGCAGTAGCAGTAGCAGGGATGCAGTATCAGTATCAGTAGCAGTAGCAGAGAACAGTACCAGTAGCAGGAAGGCAGTAGCAGTAGCAGTAACAATAGCAGGGAGGCAGTAGCAATAGCAGTAACAGTAGCAGGGAGGCAGTAGTGGTATCAGTAGCAGGGAGGCAGTATCAGTGTTAGTAGCAGGGAGGTAGTAGCAGTATCAATAGCAGTAGCAGGGAGACAGTAGCAGTATCAGTAGCAGGGAGGCAGTATCAGTATCAGTAGCAGGGAGGCAGTAGTAGTATCAGTAGCAGTATCAGTAGCAGTAGCAGAGAGGCAGTAGGAGTAGCAGGGAGGCAGCACCTGTAATAGTAGCAGGGAGGCAGTAGCAGTAGCAGTAACAGTAACAGGGAGGCAGTAGCAATAGCAGTAACAGTAGCAGGGAGGCAGTATTAGTATTAGTAGCAGGGAGGTAGTAGCAGTATCAATAGCAGTAGCAGGGAGGCAGTAGCAGGGAGGCAGTAGTAATATCAGTATCAGTAGCAGGGAAGCAGTAGCAGTATTAGTATCAGTAGCAGCGAGGCAGTAGCAGTATCAGTAACAGTAGCAGGGAGGCAGTATCAGTATCAGGGAGGCAGTATCAGTATCAGTATAAGTAGCAGGGAGGCAGTAGCAGTAGCAGAGAGGCAGTGGCAGTAGCAGGGAGGCAGTAGCAGTAGCAGTAGAAAGGAGGCAGTAGCAGTAGCAGGGAGGCAGTACCAGAAGCAGTAACAGTAGCATGGAGCCTGTATCTGTATTAGTATCAGTAGCAAGGAGGCAGTATCAGTAGCAGGGAGGCAGTACCAGAAGTAGTAGCAGTAGCATGGAGACTGTATCAGTATTAGTATCAGTAGCAAGGAGGCAGTATCAGTACCAGGGAGGCAGCAACAGTAGCAGGGAGACAGTAATAGTAGCAGTAGCAGGAGGCAGTATCAGTAGCAGAAGCAGAGAGGCAGAAGCAGGGAGGCAGTGCAAGTAGCAGTAGCAGGGTGGCAGTATCAGTAGCAGGGAGGCAGTAACAGTAGCAGGGAAACAGTAATAGTAGCAGTAGCATGGAAGCAGTATCAGTAGCAGTAGCAGAGAGGCAGTAGCAGAAGCAGGGAAGCAGTACCAGTAGCAGTAGCAGGGAGGCAGTACCAGTATCAGTGTCAGCATCAGTAGCAGTGGCAGGGAGGCAGTAGCAGTAGCAAGGGGACTTTAGCAGTACCAGTAGCAGTTGCAGTAGCAGGGAGGCATTAACAGCAGCAGTAGAGCACTGTGGCTTTAGAAGCCCAATTTCACTCCCAAGACATTTTGCCCTTATAAAGGACCAGTGGTATAAGGAAGGAAGACAGTTCAGCTGATTCCTCATGAACTGGAATAAGAAGCAGAAAATAAACAAAGGCTGGCAGAATGATGAGCTGTTGAACAAAGATGACACCATCACAATTCTCCATTGAAATTTAATGTTAAAACAGGGGTAGGAAAGACATAATCACACAACTATGGAAGGAATGTAAAAGTTATGCAGGAAAAACAGAGCAAGGTAGCAAAAGGGGGGGGTTACTAAAGTACAGGAAGAAAGTAGTAAAATAAAAAGACATGCTATCAAAAAAAGGAGGCAGCAGCAGAGGAAGATAGGAGGAGGCACCAGGAAGAGACACAACAAAGAAAATGAGAAGAATAGCATGAGAAGTCATGACAGGATGGGGAAGAGTAGGAAGGGAAAGGAAAAGAGGAAATCAGTAACGCTAGTGGGGAAAGGCTAGTGAAAATGTTGAATACCATCTCAGATGGAAAATCTGAAGTAGAATGTATAAACCCAGAGGATGAAAGAATACACTGAAGAACCGGCATGGGAAATTAATAAAATAGTGAAAAGCGAACTGGAAAAAGAACAGGAGATACAAAATACCAAGGAAGAAAGGACAAGAAGAGGCAAGGGAAAGGGGGAGAGATGTTGAACGAAATCAGAGTGGTACTCAACGATGTCAGAAGCCAATGAAATAAGATGGCTGATCTGGAGGTACTATTTATTTATTTATTTATCTATTTATTTATGTATTTTACATTTGTTTACCGGTAAAGTCCAACTGGACACAGGTCAATTTACAGCGGAGGCCCAGGGAGAAATTCTCCACAATTAGTTAACATCAACATGATAGTACAAACAATAAGATAACAGTGATAATTGAGGTAAGTACAGACATAAAAAGTCTCATACAATCCCGTCTAAACAATAAACAATACATCAGCAGTAAGTCAGTAAATTTACAAAGATAGACAGTCTCATACATCAAAGCTTTAACATTGGATTAGTGAAATAGGATAAAAGAATAAAAAAAAATCATATGATTGGACATGACATATTATACAATTTCAAGTTGACAGGAAGATACCTAACTGTAGGATATATTTACAGTAGTGATAGCAGGAAGGAAGGAAGGTGTAAAGTGTGCTTAGATTCTGAGATTCATGTGATGCATGGACATAGCTATGTATTCATAAGATGTGATTTGAGAGCATTTTTGAAATGTGTTAGTGTGAGTAGAGGTCAGAGAAGGGGGGAGGTTATTCCACGATCTAGCTATAGCATGAGAAAAAAGAGCTTTCCCTGAGCTGTTAGCTTTAGAAATGCAGAGGAGGGATTTCTCAATAGATCATAGAGGAATTAGTTCTGTATGAAGAAAGTAACTGGCTTAGTGCTGTTTTTTTTCAGGATGTCTACCAATATTAAAGGCAATGACTTGGTAGTAATGAAGTAGCTGGGGAAGTTCTAACCATTGTAGTTCCCTTAGAGATTAACAGTGATGGGTACTATTGCCAAGTCTCACTGATGTTATTGCAGTAACAAAAATATTGGCTAATGTCATGTTATAAGTCCCCCTACAAGAACCCGCTGCTGGAAGACGTGCTTCTACAATCTAATGCTAACATATACTCCCTCTGATATCATGTGACCTCATGCCACAAAAGACCAATCTTTTTTTCTTTCATCCAAAATTAATCATTTCCCTTTGCACAATGAAATTTTCTTCATGACCTTAGAGTGAGAAGATTAGCTATAAAGGGTGTGGGGGATGCAGTCCCCATATAAGTAGTACAGGTGGGCTTACCCCTGCGGTACATAATTTCAGTTGGATTCCTTTTGCTCCTGCAGCACTCAAATCTCTGATAGAGAATTGGCAGAGGGATTAGATGGAATCCTGCTGAGTATTCTAAAAAAACTGCTAGAGTTTTAATAATTTCCACTGAAGCTATTTGATTGCACATGAGGGAGAGGGTGGTTCCAACAGAGAAGAAGCAAGCAGTTGGGTTACCAGTCTACAAAACAAAGCAGGCAGCAGCAACAGGAGCTCCTGTCCGGTGAGTCTGACCACTGTTTTGCAAAATGATGAAGGGAAGCCTAAAGTGAAGCAAAATCCCAGCAAAGATTAAAAATACATAGAGCTTATTCGACTATCCAGATCCATAACAAGGTTACCTAGAAAAGTAGGAAGTTGGATCATCTGGATGTCAGCTACCTGTAATTGGGCAAAGTCTTTGACTCAGTTCCACTTTGTGAGTTTTCTGCAAAGTCAAGAGGTGTAGGTACTAAACTATGTGGCTTGGTTACAGGGAACAAAAAGTAAGTCCAGTCGCTAGACCCCACGCAGTTCGGCTTCGTCAAGGGCAGATCATGCCTCCTGAACCTGGTGGATTTCTTTGAGACAGTTCCCCAGGCTATAGATAAGGGAAAGGAGGTACACACGGCTTACCTTGACCTTGCTAAAGCATTTGACACCATTCCCCATTCAGGTATTATTGATAAGCTCACCAGCCTGGGCATAAACCCTTACGTCACAAGATGGATCGCAAACTGGCTCTCAGACAGATCCCATAAAGTAAGAGTAGCAGGATCTATGTCCGAATCCATACCAGTAATGAGTGGTGTGCCTCAGGGCTCGGTCCTGGGGCCCCTCCTGTTTGGCATATACTTCTCAGAAGTACAGGCAAGCACGGAAGGGCTGTGGTTGACTAAGTTTGCAGACGACTGCAAACTGGGTGCTATAAAAGAGTCTCCGGCCGACATGGAGATCCTCCTGAAGGGCCTAAATGAGACTGATGCATGGTGTCAAAGCCATGGTCTCAAGCTAAATGCAAAAAACTGCGTAGTAATCCCCTTTGGAAAAAACAGAGTACCCGCAAACTACAACATAGGAGGTAATCCCCTGAAATCTGAAGAAGAAATAAGGGATCTAGGGACCCAAGTAGATAGTCAGCTTTCCTTTGATAACCATGTTGCCAAAGTGGTTAGAAAATCCTTCTATGTGACCCATCTGATCATGAAAGGATTCGCATCAAGATCTAAGGATGTAATGGCGCCCCTCTACTCTTCCCTCATCAGGCCCATTATTGAGTACAATGCACCAATTGGAATGCACCTGGCTAGACATCTCCAGCAGCTGGAGAGACCACAGAGGTACCTAACCAAGAGGATTATTGGCCTCAAACAGTTGCCCTATGCAGCACGATTGAAAAAGCTAAGGCTGTTCTCTGTTGCATACCGCTTTCTCAGAGGCGATCTCTGTCTAACGTACAGAGCCATGTCCAACCTAGAATTGTTGAACGTGCTCCATCTCAGCAAAACCAAATCTACTCAAGCTACATGCTCTAGGGATATAAACCTCAACACAACAATGAATAGAACATGCTGGAGGGATAGATTCCCTTCGCAGAGACTTCCCTTACTATGGAACAGGGTCCCGATCTACATAAGACAGAGCCCCTCACTATCACTCTTCAAGAGGAACCTTGATGAGTGGATGGGTAACAGAATGTTCACACCGGGGATCACACCAACAGCACTACTAGATAGGGGCCAAGGGTACTAGCTGCTAGTACAAGGGTCTAGGAAACTACTAAAGGGGTGGTGAATACCGCACAACGTGGCTGGGCTAATATATGCCTTCGGTCAGATAGCCCAGTACCAACCTATGAACCTATGAAACTATGAACAGGCAGGGATGGGGAAGAGATGAAGAAGAGCTCTCGAGTGTCCTATATGAGTTGTTTCTGGACTCAGCCATATTTGCTATGTTGATCTCTACCCTCGCACAGGATGTGGGAAATTGGATCAGTCTCTCTGCAGATTACACCATGGTCAGCAGGCTGTGATAAATATGAAGATAAAAACTAAGAGGTCTGAAAGTTATACGTGTTCTCTAAAAGATGGCAGCTTGAGTTCAGCCCATTCAGTTGTATATCAAGATATAATACTCCAGGGACAGAATACCAAACAGTAACTTTGAGGATATAACATCTAGAACATGAAAAGCTCCTGGGGTTACTATTATGGAATACCTAACCAGGGGGTGCAGTGTGAAAGAGGAGCACCAGCAGCTAATCAATTAATGGGGCATAAATCCTGGGGGGGGGGGGGGTAGAATTCAGAGATAAAATTAGGACAATGCTCTTTTACCACACACTTGTCAGTTCCCAGCTAGAGTACTGTGTAAAGGACACTTTGTAAGGAAAGATAGTTCACAGTGTAGGATGGGGCTACAGAGGAAGGGAAGAGGACTGGGATAAGGGGAATGGAGGGCATGACATGAGAGGATAAAGGAGTTAGAAAAGAAGAGAGACAGGACTATAATATTAATGCATGCAACAGACAGGGAAACAGCACTGGGATTTTATAATATTAATGCATGCAACAGACAGGGAAACAGCACTGGGATTTTATAATATTAATGCATGCAACAGACAGGGAAACAGCACTGGGATTTTATAATATTAATGCATGCAACAGACAGGGAAACAGCACTGGGATTTTATAATATTAATGCATGCAACAGACAGGGAAACAGCACTGGGATTTTATAATATTAATGCATGCAACAGACAGGGAAACAGCACTGGGATTTTATAATATTAATGCATGCAACAGAAAGGGAAACAGCACTGGGATTTTATAATATTAATGCATGCAACAGACAGGAAACAGCACTGGGATTTTATAATATTAATGCATGCAACAGACAGGGAAACAGCACTGGGATTTTATAATATTAATGCATGCAACAGACAGGGAAACAGCACTGGGATTTTATAATATTAATGCATGCAACAGAAAGGGAAACAGCACTGGGATTTTATAATATTAATGCATGCAACAGACAGGGAAACAGCACTGGGATTTTATAATATTAATGCATGCAACAGACAGGGAAACAGCACTGGGATTTTATAATATTAATGCATGCAACAGACAGGGAAACAGCACTGGGATTTTATAATATTAATGCATGCAACAGACAGGGAAACAGCACTGGGATTTTATAATATTAATGCATGCAACAGACAGGGAAACAGCACTGGGATTTTATAATATTAATGCATGCAACAGACAGGGAAACAGCACTGGGATTTTATAATATTAATGCATGCAACAGACAGGGAAACAGCACTGGGATTTTATAATATTAATGCATGCAACAGACAGGAAACAGCACTGGGATTTTATAATATTAATGCATGCAACAGACAGGGAAACAGCACTGGGATTTTATAATATTAATGCATGCAACAGACAGGAAAACAGCACTGGGATTTATGCTGCAAAGGAAAGGCAGTGCAAAAAAGTAAAATGCAATTTAATCTTTATGTGTAATTTCTTATAGATATGGTGGTTATCAGGTACAATCAGTTATGTGCTGTTGATGCTAAGGCAACTGGAATCTTTATGACAGTTTGAGATTCCTAGAAGTTGGAATGGGGGCAGCTGCATATGCTTGTTAAAATCTTGCCATTTTAAACAATGGGCGTGTGTTTCTGCAATTTAGTGTAAAGTAATGATGGGTGAAGTGAACCTCATTAAAACAAATCTTAGTAATCATGTCTCAGTCAGCGAGTTCTGCAGGGTAAAGCAGAAGTGATAAAACTGTCTTGTTCAAAGACTTTAGCAGGCTATAACAGAGATGATAATAAGCTTTACAATCAGGAAGGATGTAAAAGAACTGGGAAACAGCAACAAACTGGGTTGTTGTCACAATGTTTTTGTTAAGTTCTTCAGTGACCATGTTGAACTCTTCTAGATACACTAATAGGCCTGTCTAAATACCAGGAAAATGTCACTGATAAGAAGTGCCTCAAAAAGCCAATCTGTTGCTGTTATTCTTAACCACCCAGTATAAATAAAGGAACATTGGAATACGTTTCCTTTCTGACTAAGGACATTGCTGGGGGCACCTTGGCCAGTAGCATCCACAGAAAGGAAACATATTCCAATATGTTACTGCACTACAACAGTTGCCACCCCTTCCATCAGAGGAAGGGTATAATAAAAGGCCAAATGGTCAGGTTATCTAGGCTCATTATTAGCGATGAAACATTTAAAAAAGAGATCTATACATTAATTGTTGTTGTTGTTGTTGTTATTGTGTCTTTCAGCTTATCCCGCTTAGGGGTCGCCACAGTGGAACTCCGGACCGCTAATGTTTGGTAGTGGATTTTTACATGCTGAGTTACCAGCCCTGACGCACAACTTCAATGAAGGCACGCCCATTCACGCATGCCTCCACACAGAAGATGCTCTAGCTGAGAATCGAACGGGACAACGTCTTATTGTGAGGCGACAATGCTACCGCAGCACCACTACCATACATTAATTGTAATGTTCCTAAATAGAGGCTACCCTTAAGTGTTCTGCTCAAAGTGAAGAGAGAAGTTATGCTTAAAGTCTTCTGCTGAAAATGAAGAGAGAAGTTATGCTTAAAAGAACTACTACATTTAAGCCTATTTTGAAAGAAGGTCTAAATATTAATAGAACCAACATGGCCAAGCTAGACACCAATGTTCTGGTATTACAACACAACACAGAAACATCAGACTTGGTATCAAGTGTTAATAATCTATGGGGAAACTCATTTTGACAAAGAAATGAAGGAAAAGTTGGGGCATAAACCTAAGGTTGTGTACAGTAGAGGGTGTAATATAAAGAACATTCTTGAAAGTGTGAGCAGAAAACAAGGTAAGCACAGGTCATTGATGTACAAATGTGGTGCTTGGAAGACCTGTAAAAATATAAATGATGGTACGAATGTCTTTATAGGAAGTTTTGAACGTACTATAGGATGCCTGGGCAGGTGCAACTGCAACACCGTTATGGTGGTTTATTTAGCTACATGCTTATCATGCCCTGGTTTCTACGTAGGCAAGACCAAAAGAAGGTTACAGGATCCCATTACTGAGCACCTTAGAGACATTAAAAATAAAAAAATTAACTATGCTTTATATGTTCACACTCTAGAATGTCCCAACTACAAGAAAAGTACAGTTTTGTACCTACCATAAATGTAGATGTTCGAAGATCCACATTGCTGCAGTCCTTACACTTGGGTAGTCCGCTGTCCTCGGTCGGCCTGAATATCAAAGTATTAGGCTGACGTCGGTCAAGGCGCTTAAGACTGACATCAGGACGTCAGGGTACAAATGCGCATGACCGACGTCATATCCTCAGTCTTTTCTTGCCCCAGATGTCAGAAGACCCTAAAGAGAAAGGTCAAAACCAAAAGACAGCAAAAAACAACCAACCACCCTTGCACTAATCATATGTACAATATATACAATATCAACAATATTTACAACCCAACCCACACAACCGCCTCCAACAACAGAGGGGAAGGAGGGAGGGTAAATTGGACTGCAGCAATGTGGATCTTCGAACATCTACATTTATGGTAGGTACAAAACTGTACTATGTTCTTCATCTCACATTGCTGCAGTCCTTACACTTGGGTAGAATCCCAAAGCAGAGGTAAGGGAGGATGGCAAAACTATAAAGCAGTAGGAGCTGCCAAAATGCCCTGTAAAATTGCAGTGGCAAAACCAGCCCTAGATTTAGAGTAAAGTGGAAGGTGATAATGCTTAGAGAAAGTATGCACTGAACTCCAAGTAGCTGCCTCCAAAATATCCTTAGTTGCCACCCCCCTTAAAAAAGCTGTAGAAGAGGCAGTAGCCCTAGTGGAATGAGGCCTAATCCCAGCTGGAATCTCCTTACCATGATGGGAATAACAGAAAGCAATACAAAACCCAATCCACTTAGAAATAGTTTGTTTTGACACAGGCTTGCCCTGAGAACCCAAGGCAAATGAAACAAATAACTGCTGAGACTGCCTGAACCCTTTAGTTCTGCTCAAATAATATCGCAACTGCCTGTGTACATCCAAAGTGTGCAAAATCTTTTCCCCTTTATTTTGGGGGTTTGCATAAAAGTAGGCAAATGAATAGTTTGGTTTAAAGCCACACTAGAAACCACTTTAGGCATAAAGGAAGGATTAGTACGCAAAGATACCCTATCCTTATGGAAAATTAAGAAAGGCTCAACCGCCATAAGGGCCTGTAACTCAGAAACCCTTCTTGCAGAGGTAATGGCCAACAAAAAAGCAGTCTTCCATGATAAATATTTCAACTCGGCAGTAGCTGCAGGCTCAAAAGGTTGTAGAGTGAGTTTCTCCAACACAAAATTGAGATCCCAAGCAGGAGTAGGAGCTCTACGTGGGGGTCTTATATTCTTTGCCCCTCTAAGGAATTGCTTAAACAAAGGATGAGAAAATAATGGTGGGTCACAGTCATAGTGAGCAGAAATTGCTGCAGCATGAACCTTAATAGAAGAGAAGGACAAACCTTTGTCCAGTAACTCAGTAAGATATTGAAGAGCCACACTTAAATTAGGCTCAGAAACATCAAATTCCTTTGCTGTACTCCAAAATAAAAAATCTCTTCCATTTATCTGCGTACACTTTCCTTGTACTAGGCCTTCTGGCCTCCAAAATAACATTCAAAACTTGCTGTGGAAGCTGAGACCTCGAGGGTTCAAAACAGAATATGCCAGGCTGTTAGGTGAAGAGAGTGAAGTTTGACATTGAGTAAATGACTGTTCTCCTGAGACAGCAGGTGTGGAATCGAAGGTAAAGGCCATGGAGGCTCCCTGCACCAGACTTCTCAGTAATGGGTACCAGTGCTGCCGAGGCCAATCTGGAGCTATTAAAATCATCTTTGGCTTGTCCTGTCTGACCTTCAGGAGTACCTTTGGGAGGAGAGGCAGAGGTGGAAAGGCATACACATGAAGCTTGCTCCAATTGAATGAAAGAGCATCCACTTTCCAAGCTGTGGGATGAAACCTTTTGTGCAAAACTTTGGCAGCTGGTAGTTTAGTGGAGAAGCGAACAGATCTATGTCTGGAGTTCCCCATAACACTGTCAATTTCTGAAATACATGAGGATCCAATTTCCACTCATGGGGATCCATAATTTGTCTGCTCAACACATCTGCTAAGGAGTTCTGTGCTCGGCAGAAACCTTGCCTGAAGATTTAGCTGTAAACTGAGAGCAGTCTCCCACAAAATCATTGCTTGTCTGCATAGAGGATAAGAATGTGTTCCCCTTGCTTGTTGATGTACCACATGACAGTTGTGTTGTCTGTTAGAACCAACACCTGCCCTGGAAGAAGTAAATCCTTGAAAGCTATTAATGCAAATTGGACTGCTAACATCTCCTTCAAGTTGATATGTAGATGTTGAAGTCTGGCAGGCCACGTGTCTTGTACCCACTTTCCATTTAGATGAGCTCCCCAAGCTTTGTCTGAGGCATCTGTCGTTAGAATCTGACTCGCCTCTGGCCGGGTCACAGAGAGTCCCTTGTTTAGGTGACATTCCTGAGCCCACCACAAAAATTCCTTTTGAATGCAAGGTATTATCTGAATGACAGTGTCCATATCTTGGCAGTGCTGTGTCCATACATTTTTGAGATACCATTGTAGCTTCCTCATATGCAGTTTGGCATTGGGAAGCACCAGAATACAAGATGCCATGAACCCCAAGGCTTGAAGGACTGTCCTTGCAGTCAGCCTGGACTGATGAGACAATTGATGGAAGTAAAGAGAAAGATTCTTTTGTTTGTCCGAGGTCAAAAAGGCCATCTGGGATGCTGTATTCAGTCTCACACCCAGAAAGCACATGTCCTGAGAGGGTACTAGACTGGACTTTATTTCGTTCACAGAATACCCCAGGCATCTTAGCACTGCTATCACATATTGTAAATGATGAAGAAGTTCGTCCTTTCCTTGGGCCAGAATCAGGCAATCGTCCAAATAAGGATAAATCTGTATTCCTCTTAGCCTGAAGAAAGCTATCACTGGAGCCAGAACCTTCGTGAACACTCTTGGCGCAGTAGATAAGCCAAAGGGCAATGCAGAGAACTGATAATGAGAAGTCCCAGCCCGAAAACGCAGATACTTCCTGCAACTTAGCCTGATAGGAACATGAAGGTAAGCCTCCTTGAGATCCAGAGTCACCATCCAGTGATCTTTGCCCAGCAGAGGTAAAAGCTGTTGTAACGTCAACATTTTGAACTTGGGAATGTCCAGATAAGTGTTGAGGATAGATAAATCCAAAATTGGTCTCCACGTGTTCCCCTTCTTTGGTACTAGGAACAGGCGAGAATAAAATCCCAGGCCCACTTCTGGCAGAGGGACCGGTTGTATGGCCCCTATTTGAAGCAGCAGAGAAATTTGTTTGTGAGCCTCTAGTCTTTGCTGAGGAGGAACGTCCGGCATGCCTTTGAAAGGAGGCAAGGTATGGAAATAAAACCTGTAACCTTGGTGTATGATATCCAATACCCATCTGTCTTGGGTAATCAAACTCCAATTTTCCTTGAAGAGTGCCAACCTTCCTCCCAAAGGTGCTGCCAGGCAAGAAGGATCTGGCAGCTGAAAAGGTAGGTCATTGGGCCTGTTTACGAAAGGACTGGCCCCTGCCCTCACCTGAAGATTGTGCAGGTGAACTCCCTGTTCTAGGTCTGAAGGAGCTCTGAGCTCTGCCCCTACCACGTCTAGATCTACCCCTAGACTGTGAATCATAAGAAGGGTGCGTCCACCCCTTAGCAGGCCAATTCCTACTAAACTGGAGGCTGAACTTGCAAAAATCTTTAACAGCCTGCATAGACTTAGCCTTGTCTTCCATTTTCTTCAAGACTGACTCCACAGGAGAACCAAACAACACATCAGACTGTAAAGGAGCATCCAAAATCCTTGTCTTAACATGGTCAGATAAATTCTGATCCCTCAGCCAGGCGTGCCTGCGAAGAACTGACCCAGTGGCAGCCACCCTAGACGAGGCCTGTACAGCATCAAAACCACATTGTAAAGAATGCTTACCCACCTGTTCAGAGACATGTACCAAATCTTGCAATTCTTTACACTCAATGCCTTCCGCCAGAGCATCTACCTTAGACTTCAATTGAGTAAGAAGATAATTTTGATATTTCAACATGTGAAACTGGCAATTCAAAGCCCTCATAGCTAAGGTGGCAGAAGTATAGACTTTCTTTCCCCATCTATCCAAAGCTCTGGCCTCTTTATCTGGAGGAACCAGATTTTTTACAACAGAGGCCTTGACACCCTTAGGTCCCTGACTAACAGTTTCTGGGTCCGCCCTAGGACTCTTATAAAGATATTTATGAGCCTCAGGCACCCTGTAATACCTATCCGGTTTAACAGGAGCAGGAGGCAAAGAATCAGGATTAAGTGAAGCCTCTGCAAACACATCTTCCACAACATCCAGAACAGGAGGTATAGCCAAAGGCCTATGCTGGGGTAAAAGCAAAATTCCCTAAGCCTTTTCCTGGAATCAGAGAAGTCCTGACCTTCCCACTTAAAATGTTCCCTCATGGAATGAAGAGTCTCTGAAAAGAAAAATCCTCTGGAGGAGAAGCAGAAGGAGTCAATCATCTGCATCAGAATCAGAATAAGGAGAGTACTCCTGCAAGTCTTCAGCTGAAGACTCTGAAACATCCGAAGCCTGCTCAAAACTCCCCAACTCTGGTTCCACCCTAGGCCTCTTATCAGGAGGGGGCAAAGAACCTCTAATCAAAGTAATTAAATCTTCTGCCATTTTAAGCATGTGCTTCTTGGGCACAGATCCTGTAGAACTAGGAGTGACACCAACAGAAGCTAAACCTGGCCTGCCTCTGGGAGAAGCCTTGGAAACAGAAGGAGAGGGCCTAACCACCCTAGGAAGGGAGGGGAGTACAGTAACTTGACAAGCCCCTTCAGCCTGACCTGCCTCCTGAGAGGCCACATCCTGTAATATCAAAGTCTCCCCCTGGTACTCCAGAGAAGCCTCCGGTGGAACCACCGGTTCCACTGATGCCTCTAAAGAACCGGCGTCCGGTACGGATGACTCTTCTTGCCTGGGCTTAGCTGCTTTGTCTTTGCGCTTCTTCGAAGAAGCGGGCGTCGGAGCATCCGACGGCATATTGTAATTGCACCGCTTCCCGAAGACCAACCTGGCACAATCTAACCTTCGCTAATAGTGCGCTTATTGAACCTAGCACAAAAGCGACACCCAACAACGCCGTGCTCAGGCCCCAAACAAGGAATACACAAAGTATGATAGTCCCTATGCATCTGCTTCCCACAAGAAATACAGTTATTCACTTTTTCTGACATCCGTAAACCACTGAGGCAAGAAAACTAAAATATTCTAACGGGTACGCCAACCTTGACTCGGCGTCTGAACGAACGCGGGTCATGCGCATTTGCCTGGACCCTGATGTCAGTCTTAACCATGACGGCGTCAGCCTAATACTTTGATATTCGGGCCAACCGAGGACAGCGGACTACCCAAGTGTAAGGACTGCAGCAATGTGAGATGAAGAACATTGTTTATTCTTTGTCATTGATAGAGTACAGCATGACTCTAGGGGTGGGGATGATGAATTAGAATTAGAGGCCAGAGAAACTAAATGGCAACTGAGACTAAATGCTTGTTGCAAGCTGGGTTTAAATGGTTATTGTTCAATAGCTCCTTTTTGAAGCAAAGGGCAGCAAAGATTTAATTTTAAGTGCACTGTGAAAACACAAATCTGACTGCAACAAACAGATCAACTATGTTTTGAATATTTAAGTTTATTTTTTAAGTATGTTTAATATCATTATGTTCATTATTAGTACTATTATTAATATTTTTATCTTGAATGTACTTATTGTGGTTTACAGCATGTTACTGTGTACATTACATATTCAGGAGAAGTATGCCTTTAAGCAAAATCATGAATAATTGCTTAAGTAATTAGAGTATATAAAGGAAGTTGCATCATTACTGAGTGACTCTGATGAAGCCAATTCATGTTTCTTGGAGAAAGCGCTTGGTTAGTTTTACTTTGGCAGTGTTTAATGTTAAATAAACTAGTGTTTCACGCAAATACTGCCTTGGTGGCTCATTTTTTTATTTTTATTACTGTTTACAAGTTTTTGAGCCATTTGGCTTGTTTTTTGTTATTTTTTCTGGACCATTCTGAATGAAGCTTTCCTGGTCCACATAATTCAAGCCCCACTTCAACCCTTATCATGTCTGCCCTCAGTGATGCACTATGAAGACAGATAGTACGGTTTGGATTGCTAGAGTTCACTAGTCTACGAGTGCCACAAAGTCCAGTGGATGTCTCACTGGTTGTAGAAGACAGTTGTTTAGCTTACATATAGTGACTAAATGTGCCAGGAGGCATTTAAAACTCAACAAAATAAAGAGTGATTGTAGTGCACCTCCATTCTAATTACATCTTAAGGAGCAAGATATTGCAAATGGCAGAGATCACTGGTTCTCAGTAACTGTGCTAATAGTTACAGCAGACTGAAAATAGTTGGAGGACATTTTATGTTTCCTCTACATAATTATAGTTTTACAATGCTCCTTTTAACTACCTACAGGACAGACTCTTTTATACTCGAGATGCTAGCAGGATTGTTTACATGAACCTGACGGATCACTTGTTATAGTGTTCTGTAACAAAAAATAGCATGGTTTTATGACAGTCCTCAGAAATAATACAAGCAGTTAATTTTCATCATTCAGATCTTAGGAATTACACATCTGCAGCACAAGAGACACAGGTTTTCAGGACCTCTTAGAAGGATTTAATGTGGCAGATCATCGGCCAGTAAGGAAACTTAAAAACCTGAGAACTGATGATATGCCATGTGTGCCCCAATGTGATGTAACGCCATTACAGAACAAAGGGTTATAAGTAATTGCACACCATGGGGTGGGTGGGGGTTATACTTAACCACGCTTGCTGCTTCTGTGAACAGCACTTGCATATACTATGGTTCGACACCTGGACTGACTTGCTGCCAGTATTGTTCAGTCTCAGTTCAGGATTCTTTTGTTAATCTTACTGCCCATGCCCCCACTCTGATAGCACTGTAGTATCAGGATGATGGGACATTGATGTACCATGGGACTTGGGCTGCAGTAAGCCACTGCCACTTACAGTAATACCCCAAAATGTCTAATAAGTTATGCAACAGGAGTTCGTCTGGAGTCCTCATGCTGGCACACATTCTTCAACTAAGCAGAGCATGTGCAGCTCAACAGAATGAAATTCTGGGTGGCTCAGCAATCTATCTAAATCTGTTTCACTGCAATCATCCATCTACTTTGTTATAGAAGTGTAGACCTCAGTACCGCACTCTCCAAACTGTAGTGCAGAGTGAGTGTTACCGCAGACAGGCCAGGTGCCCTAACTTCAGATAGCAAAGTTCCCAAACAAAAAAGCTTGAAAACAAAATATAATGATTATAGTCTAGATAATGTTGAATACATGTATTTACACTAGTTTATCTACTGAAAGTACCATTCGCCCCTAAGCATTTCTTCTTAAACCGAATTCCCTGATGACAATTTCCTCTCTTTGCACAATATCATTGGCTGAAGCTATTATCCAAAGACTGTGTATTGTGCTTCTTCAGCTGCAAGTTCTGTGATGTCTATACAATGATCAGATGCTCCAGTAGAAATTTGCTGTATGATAAGGTCAGGTGCAGCGGTTAGTGTTGCCATCTCACAGCAAGAGGTTCTCCAGTTCCATCCTCTGCTGGGGTGCCTTCTGTACGGAGTCTGCATGTTCTCCCTGTGGTCGCATGGGTTTCCTCTGGGTGCTCCAGTTTCTTCCCACATCCCAAAGACATGCTGCAGGTGGATTGGACACTCCAAACTGGCCCTAGGTGTGAGTGTGTGTGTGTGCCTTCTGTGAAAGGTTGGGCACCGGGCTGGCAACTCAATACTGTAAAATTCCACTGCCAATCATGAGCGGACAGTTGATCTGCTGTGGTGACCCCTAACCGGGAAAAGCCGAAAGAAGAAGAATAAGGCAAGAATGCCACTCAATTAACAGAGTGAATTGAGTCAATGTATGAAATAGGAACTCAGCAGGGAATTATACAATAATGTTCATATTTCTTAAGAACTGGTTCTAGTGCATTATACAGTAAAGCTTCTCTGGTAACAAGCACTTATGAGTGCTAAATGTTGGCTTGCACTGTAATTGAAATGGTGCATTACTGCTTAAAGATGGAGAAAACACGAGATAGTTTGAAAAGGGACAAACTGTAAATTCAGAGTCATATTCATACTTATCCCCCAGCTTGTTAACAAAGTATCTCCATTCATGCAATCAAAAGGTTTACAAATGAGAAATCAACAACATTTGGTTCATGGAACTGGCTATAGTGTTCAACATATTCTGGCAATGACACGCTAAATTATTGTTGTCGTACTGTCAGCAGTTCTTTTAGTACTGCCTCATTATGTCACTGCCATTTTTGGAAGGAATGCTTTTCTACATGTCTATCTACCAATGCTAATCGCTTGCTCTAATTCTTTCTTATTAACCATTTTTTTTTCCAAAATTATGCCTTCCAAGATGCTAGATGGGTTTCTGTAATATCAGAAAGGAGCCTAAATCAGAAGTTTAGAAGTTTTATAACACAGTGTTGTACAAGAGAGTTTAAAGTCTGGAACAGAGTGTGATAGGCACATATCAGGGGATTAAGAAAGAACCCCACTGCCAGTGGTAACAGCTGGAGCCAAAAGGGACCAATTGCATGATGTTGAAAAATGTGATTTAGAGACATGTTAGCCACAATGAGGAATCACCTAATTATCAGCTAATCTGTATGTCTCTGAATTGCCAGTTACTACCAGTGAGTGTTAATAAAGCATTTTCATGTTATGGATAACACTGGCGGCCTATGCATTGCATTCACACAGGAACCAGTCATTTATTCTGCCACAGACATGCACACATGTGCACGCACCACACACACACACACACACACACACACACACACACACACACACACACACACGCATACACACACACACACACACACACACACACACATGCACACACACACACACACACACACACACACACACACACACACACACACATATACACACACACACACACACACACACACACACACACACACACACACACACACACACACACACACACACACACACACACACACACACACACACACACACACACACACACACACCGTCAGTCATTAATGGCAGATTTTAGAATCACAGTCTTCTGCTTCTTCTTAGTGTTTGTAATGTATAATAAATGACCTGTTACTACTATCTAACTTTTTTTTTCACAATACTTTACAAATTCTCCCTGGAGTCATCCAGTGTTCCTCCTAGCTTTGTCCTGTGACTTTGCCCCAAACCCTCATCCCTCCCAACTGTCTGTGATTTTACAGAACACTCCTGCATTTTACCTCTTACATGTATCTATGAATAACAATAGATGTTAGGATTTCATACTGGTTATTACAAGAAATACCCTCCTCAACTAACTTCTCAGTTAGTGTAAAGGTTTAAGATGCTTGATAAGCTGCTTTCTGTGTTAAGAGTGCAGTGTTTCAAACTTCTCCTTTATTTCATCTTTTCTTTTTTATTTACAAGTGCTTAAGGTGATATGTAAGCAGTATCCATGGTGTCCAGTGGGGGTGCAGAGAGCTAACACTCTGCTAAAGAGCTGTACCTGAGTGCCAAGGGTTTACAGCTTGAATTGATTTAAAAGCCTTTATAGCACAATATAAAAAGAGTATCCCACTGGGTAGCACAGCAGTGCAGTGAGTAGCATTGTTGCCTCACAGTAAGAGGTAGTAAGTGGGATTCTGAGAAATATGTACTTGAGTTTACAGCACTGTGGAAGGACTTATGGAAATTACCCACAACAACCTGTTAAAAGCAAAACAAAAGTAAAGCATTCAGTTTTTTAATGGAATCAGATTGTGTGTCAGTAAAAGATGGGTCCTAAACCAAACTACATGCGTAGCATGGGAACACCACAAGTAAAGGGCTCAAGCTGCACAGGCCAGCACCCTTTTGGGAGGTGTAATCACCAGATGGTGAAAGTGAACATATCAAAGATGTGTTTTTATTGGAAATCACACTGAATTCTCAATTTCTCTCTCTTTTAGTTTCTCCAAGTCTTTTGGGTTTTTAATACCATGACTGGAAAGAACCCCATTCCTAAGTCAAAGTATGATTAAAGTGCATGAAATTAATATTGTTTCAATCTTTGATGTCAGCCAAAAGTGCTATTTGCAGCAGTCTCAATGTGCCCAGTAATGACTCCTTCTGCAATTCATACAGAGTTATATCGATTGGTAACATATCTAAATATGATTGTGATTCTTTTTTATAAGACCCAATGCTCCTACTACTACTACTGGGACTGTCTGAGTATCTTTCTTCCATGTTCCTCTCGTTTCTGCCTGCAGATCCTGATATTTTATGACTTTGTGTCTCTCTGTACACAAGACACTGCAGTCACTGGGTGTAGCAATTTCAGTGAGCAATGCTACTTTTGTCTTCATTTCATGGACCTCTATATCTGGCTTTCTCGCATCTAGCTTTGGAACTGTTAGTAATGGATGATCCCATGTGATGTAGGCTTTATCATTTTTATGATGCTTTGTGGGGCATGTTTCCAGTGTTTTTCAGCCACTTTAATACCATAATGTTTGCAAAATCCCCAGTGCAATAGTCTTGCCACATTATTATGCCTTTCAGTATACAGTCCTTCTGCCATTAGTATGTCACAACCAGCAACGAGGTGTGCAACTGTTTCCAATTCTGTTTTACAAAACCTACATTTGTCTGTTTCTCCCACATGTTCAATGGACTCTGTAAACCAACATGTACATAACCCACTATCTTGGGCTGACAATATTAACATTTCATCTTTTAGTTTGAATTCACCTCTCCTTAACCATTCCTGCATTCGATCCTGATCAACATGAGGCTCTTCCAGAAGTTTTCTATACTTGCAACTGTATTTATTCATTTTCCATATTTCTTGCCTTCTCATCTGGTCCTTCGCCTTATATTCTTTCTTTTGTTTTTTAGCACATTCAGTTGCTGCCTGATTTTTATCTACTTTTGGTTTGATTTACAGTCCTGCTTGATGCCAATATGCTTCTGCTAGACAAAGCAGGGAAGTCATCTTAGATTTATTCTCCTCATGTTTCAAAATGTTCACTATGTTTGGGTCTTGTGTGTAATTATCTGATGAAGCTGCCGTAGCATGGCAACGAAAAGCGCTTTATATTAAACGGCTTCAGTCTTTTTTACCTAGTGCTTCCCAGAGTCTGTTGGATACTCCTGTTTTAATTTTTTGCATAAGGGTCTTGTGAGGTCAGCAGATATGTGTGCAGCCCCATGACTGCAGATCTATGCATGTAATCAATTTCAAGGAGGCCCATAGATGGTCACATAGGATCTGGTTCTTAACTAGCTGGCACAAAGTTGACTGAAGCATTTTAGTGTCCACTCCAGTGTTATCTTACTTGATGTCCAAAGGGAGACTAAGAACATAAATGGAATTTAACGGGTTTTCCCTAAAAGTGCAGATTAGCTTTTAGATACTTCATAAACATATATGCAAGCAGCCACACACTGGGCAGTGACCTTGTTGTCTGGGGAAGACCTAAATGTTATTAAGAAATCTACCAAACAAATACTAGATACAATAACAAGCTGGCAATCCTATATGCCTAACAAAACCAGACGCATCTATACAGCCTATATCTTCAAACACTGGAAAATGTAATCCCTTTCTAATGCCTATAACAAGTAAATTAGACACATTTCTTGAAAGATAGGACCTATGATAAGTACACATCCTCAGAAAACATACTGACAGGTAAAATTTAGTGAAATCGGTTGTCAAAAGATGCCACCTAACAGCTCATTCATTCTGAAATTAATTTTTAAGACACAGAATATGTTTATTGGTTAAAGGTAGCTGATGAGTTTGATGAAATAGGAAGGTTAACAGCTAATCCAGTTAGCAAAATGTAACAGAAAAGTAAATAAATAATGACCTAGAATATGACATTAGTTCAGATCAGTGACAGTGTAAAAGGATGTTAACATTTCTTTGCGATTCACTGTGAGAGTTCTTGGGAGGTATGCATCTTAGGCCAACACTTAGGAGAAACAGGCATACAGTTTACTCTTTAGTTATTTTTTTACTTATGTATTAACTGGATAAATGGGCTAACCCAGCTCCTCTTTTCAACTATGACTTGGGACAGAGGTAAAGGCAGACAAGCTAGAATTTGACAATAATGAGAAGAATTATTACATGCATTCTAGAAACAAACTATGGGAAGAAACCTGAAATGAGAAGAATTATTACATGCATTCTAGAAACAAACTATGGGAAGAAACCTGAAAAGAAAAGAATTATTACATGAATTCTAGAAACAAACTATGGGAAAAAACCTGAAATCAGTAGAATTATTACATGCATTCTAGAAACAAACTATGGGAAGAAACCTGAAATGAGTAGAATTATTACATGCATTCTAGAAACAAACTGTGGGAAGAAACCTGAAATTAGTAGAATTATTACATGCATTCTAGAAACAAACTATGGGAAGAAACCTGAAATGAGAAGAATTATTACATGAATTCTAGAAACAAACTATGGGAAGAAACCTGAAATGAAAAGAATTATTACATAAATTCTAGAAACAAACTATGGGAAAAAACCTGAAATCAGTAGAATTATTACATGCATTCTAGAAACAAACTATGGGAAGAAACCTGAAATGAGTAGAATTATTACATGCATTCTAGAAACAAACTGTGGGAAGAAACCTGAAATTAGTAGAATTATTGCATGCATTCTGGAAACAAACTATGGGAAGAAACCTGAAATGAGCAGAATTAGTACATGCATTCTAGAAACAAACTATGGGAAGAATTATTACATGCATTCTAGAAACAAACTATGGGAAGAAACCTGAAATGAGTAGAATTACTACAAGAATTCTAGGGACAGACTATAAGAAGCAAGCAATAATGCCCATCAGAGTGTGTGCACTGTGTAAGTAATGCACACCCTGGGGTCTTCTGATGCTTGATGCTTATTGAATGTAAAATAATGGCTCGAATGATCTCACTCTCACATTCATGCTGCATACACACACACACACACACACACACAGATATAAACACACACACACACACACACACACACACACACACACACACACACACACACACACACACACACACATACACTTTTCTATTTTTTTTTTTTTTTAATTTTACACTTGCTAAACAGCAAAATCACTGCTTAGCAAGCATAAAACTAAGGCAGCAATTAGCTTTGTTACAGTCTGAGCTCCATGCTGCTGGGAAGTGATAGACTCCTTTTTCTGCAGGCATTACCTGTACATCAACACCGTGCTGCAGAACGTTCATTCTCCAATCAGACTGGCAATGCACAGGTTATACATTCTGTAAGAAAACTTAGTTGAGATATTTTTATCTTTATTCTTTTTCCATCTTTCGTACATCATCCTTACATCTGAATCTTTTTAACAACCCACTCATCAATGATGTCAAAACTACAATTATGCAAAATCAGAAAACAAACAAAATATCAGTGTCTTACAAATAACTAGTTTATTGTTCAAAAACAAAAATAAGCAAATTATTCAATACTCTGGTACTGGGGGTGCTAAAGAATAAGGAAATATCAAATCGCAGACGGCATATTCTTATCATCTCAGTTCACTTCCCTTCCCCATTTACTATTTATTCCCAATTAGAATATTTCTTTATATCAGGAGCTTCCTACTATCCATCCCCATAGCTAACTTATCTTATTTCTGATCTTAAATTTTTATTGCTATCTCTGATTACTGAGAAGAGAAAAAAATTGTTTCCATTCATCCTGTCATTGCCACTTGTACCCTGCCTGTTTGTTTGTGTTTATTCATTCATTCACTCTTATTTGACCAGGTTAGTCCTACTAGGCTAGTGGTGTCTTTTCAGGGGAGACCTAAAGAGGTATTTATACTACTAGGGAAATCTGGCAAGGGCATAAGGAAACTTCCCCTACTCTTTGGACCTGCTAGATGGTGCCAGAGGGATCTACAACAGCAAGGAAGAGGCCTGAGAGAAACAGCACCACGGAGGATGTGAGAAATTCTATGGAGAGTTTGGAGGTGGAAAGTGAGAATTTTTTTTCATTATGTAGCTTTTGAATGTACATAAAGACTTTGGCATAGTGGATGTTAGAAATGAGCACCATTTAGCCGTCTCCTTGGAGAAGGAAGTAAGTGAGTCTGTTGAAGTGATGCAGATAACAGAACTAGCAACAGGGGTGCTTGCAGAGTTTGTTCTCTTAAAAATAATCAAGCAGGATGATGCAGGTGGCAGTTCTGCTATTTTGTGGGGTGAGATGGCAGAAAGTTATGTGAACAAGGAAGCAGCTGATGTAGCAGCAGACAATGCAGCAGTTAGAACTCATGCAGCAGTGGCAGGAAGTAAAAGAGGAGATCAGCAGCAAACTAAGGTCTGTTTTTGTGGTGGTAGATAATGCAGTAACTAAAATTTATACAGCAGTGACAGCTGCCAAAAAAGGACAGCAGCAACAATCTGTAAGTAAAACTGTTTTTAAAAAGAAGAGAAGACCAACTTTGAGAAAAAGAACAAAAAATGACACTGTAATAAACAGATACTATCTATATATGGGACAATCTGTTAACTGTTCTGGGTTTTAAAGCTCAGGAAATTCGGTCTTTTATATATATTGGGACAGAGACATTTTATGAGTTAACATATGGAACTGATGGACTGCTGATTACATTTCTAGAACTGTGTAACAAAAAGAAGGGCATCTATCTGTGGAACAAGTACTCGTTTTCTTGTAGTAACAACTGTTAAAAAAGCTACTTTGCAGTTTAGAACTGATAAACTAGAAGATGATGTTAAAAAATGCATGCAGGTTCTGCATGAAACTCTTAATAATACAATGAAAGTTAGAGATCGTTGAAACTTTTGGAACACAGTTCAGAGTTTGGAAGCTGTTTTGAAATGTGAAAAAAAAACCATGGTGAAATACTTGCCAAATGTTATTTTTGAGGCTGGTCGTAGAGGAATATTAAGATAAGCTGGCCAGCCTAAATCATGTTATTTACTCATTCATTCATTCAGTCATTCACTCTTTGTTGACCAGATTAGTCCCACTAGGCTAGTGGACTTTTTTCAGGCCAGGTTATCAGGGAATGTCCTTTACTCCTTGGACCTGCTAGATGGCACTGCAGGGCTCCTATAGCAGCAATGAAGAACCCTAAGAGAAGCAGCAGAATGGAGGAGGAGAGAAAAGCTATGGATAGTGTGAAGGTGAAAAAGTGAGAATTTCATTTAATTCATGAGTGTGACCAGGTAAAGTGTAACCAATGTAGGAATAAAGGTTATACAGCAAGAAAGAGTGTGCCTGAATGCAGGTTGTGTAAAAAATTGTATAATTTGAATGGATTGTCAGGAGCAAACAATAACTAATAAAAAGAAAGGGAAACAAAACATCCCCAAGGAAGGACAAAAAGAGGATGTGGGAGAGGTTGAACTAGATAAAGAAGAAGAAGCTGTATAAGAAGAAGAAAGTATGTTGGGGAAATAAGGAGAGAGAGTGCATGCAGGAAGAGAGGTCATGAGAAGGGACTGATAATGCTATTTGTTTTAAGTTCTAACTAGTGAAAAATCTGATTCTGATGATCAAGGATAATTTGTACATAAACCCAGGAAAATATTGATTTGGGTAAAAAGTAAAAATAAGAAAAGAAAAATGTAATTTCTCCTAAACTTAAAAAGAAGGAAAAGCAACAACTTTACAGTAATTTCAGTAAATGCAAACAGTATTATTAACATTGGAAGACGGATAGGGATACTGGTATGGTGTGCTAAATATTTGTAGATGTTATTATGTGACAGAATCTAAGATTCCTGACATGTCAAGAAGAACTGCAAACAGAAAAATTGTGGGGTAGAAATATAATATGTAACTTAGGAAGTGAAAGTTGTTCTGGAGTGCTCTGTTATATAAAAAAGTGAAAATACTAGATGTAATGTTGGTAAGGATGGGCAAGTTAACTGTTGTGGATGTGAGGTGGAGAGAGCATACATGTATATCTAGAATTATAGCATTATATGCATATATAACTGGCAAAGAAAGAGAGAATCCATTTCATCAAATATTAGACTATGTGCTGGTTAACATGAAAATTATAATCACATGGGAGTTCAATTGTGATTTAAGGGGAAATGTAAAAAGACGGAGAAAGATGTAAAAAATATAGGAAATGATAAAATGTGGTAAATTCAGACCATTTAGCAATATGGATGGAGGTAATGGAAGAAAGGGAATATATTAAAACAGGAAAGGGAATAAA
Organism: Protopterus annectens; assembly: GCF_019279795.1. NCBI lineage: Eukaryota > Metazoa > Chordata > Ceratodontiformes > Protopteridae > Protopterus > Protopterus annectens. Next base: position 201,548,660 of record NC_056733.1, read on the forward strand.
AATAATATATGAGAATGGGATGAAACTGTAGAGTGGGAAGTATTGCAGTTATGGAAGGACAGTATTATCATGAAGGAGGTCTATAAAAACTGGTCTGAATGATGGATTGAATTTATAAGGAAGTAGAAAAAGTGTTTTTTTTTTCAATTGAAGGATGATGTAAGAAAGGAAAAGAAAGTGAAACATGAGAAAATGTGTAGAAATGTTTTAGAGTATTTTTAGAATAATACCTGAGAGTATTATGACATGGAAAAATAAAAATATAAAAAAGAAATCAAGAAAAATAAGGCATTACTGTTTGGGCAGAAATATTTACAAGGGTGAGTGGAGGAGATATCTGATATTTGGGTAAAATAATACGGAAGGTTATTAGTATAATGAGACAAAAGAAAATGTAAAAAGGAGAGGTAAAAAGAACACAACAGCAAATTATGAATATTGTAGTACAGCATGTGGAAAATATGTATAAGAACAAAAAGAAGAAAAATAAGAGAAAATAGAAAGTAAAAAAAAAATACAGAAAAAGAAATTCCTTTTAGTGAAGTGGATAAAGTATTTAGTAAAGTAAATGCTGATTCATTATCAGGCCCAGATGGTATACGGTAAGGAATGTACTACAAATTAGTGGATTGGCAAAGAGTATTTTGTAAATGTACTGAAGGGCAGTGAAGGGTCTGATAAATGAAATAAATGAAATGAAATAAGTATGTCTTCTGTGGAGGGACTATGTCCAATTTGGTCCATTTAAAAAAGTTACCTGTTCTAACACAGGCTACAAACAAGTCATTATGGAATCCAAGAAAAGGTCACAGCAGCAGCTGAGTAAAACACCAACGGTTTATTGAATAACAATAGCTGTTGCTGACAAGGGCACAACAGATGGGGCACCGCCAGCTCAAGGAACCAGTATCGTGTTGGCAAGGTTGTCCCCGGCCTCATCGATTAACCAGCTACTGCCAGACGACCATCAGGTCACGGGGAATCTACAAGTGAATTCATAAGTAGTCACTCTAGTTGTCGGGCGAGTGAATACCAACAATATTCCTGAAAATGCAGGAGATGTACCATTGTTGGCAGCATGGATTTTAGACAGCTTCTCTTTTTCATGGACAGCATCATCTAGCGAAGGTGATCACCGGGCAACTAGAAATAACTTTTCTGATTCTCCAGATATTGTTACTAAATTGAAAACTTTTGATAATCATCTAATCAAATTAAAAAAACTACAATTGGAAATTTCCTACTTTCATGAATGTCTGGTACAGAAGGTAGTTCTGAAGGGTCTACGTAGACATCAGTACCCTACAGGTCTTGAGAAAGACTCACTTTTTCATAAAGAATTAGTAGAGGTGTTTGACCGACAAGGCTTTGAACTATTAGAGTTTATGGTCAAACATTACTCTATTTTTGTCAATGATTTATCTAGAACGGTGACTGAATTGGACAAAAGCATTAATACTGACTTGGAGTTTACAAGATACAAATACGAATATAGTCAGGTGTTTTCTAGTTTAGATCAACATATGAGTAAACTCAAAGCCAATAAAGTTAAAAAATTAGAACGTGATTATAGGACATACAATCAGGGTGAAACTTACCCCCCCCCCACAGCACAATTATGGCAGGGAGGCCATTCTTCTCATTTTCATCAGGCTAAGGATGTCAGTATCAACCTTGACAATATTTCTAACAATGTCCAGTCTAATCAGAACAACAATGAAGGAGAACAATGTGTTGATATTCCTATGGACACTGCAAATAATTCTGGCAACAGTTCTGTTGCCAGTGATAGTTGTTTTGGTTTCACAGAGGTTCAGAGGAGGGAGAGACTACAGAATGGTCCTCGTGTTTATTACAATAACAACAAACATCAGGGTAATTTTAACCATAATCTTAACCAAAATCAGAATTTTCAGCAAGCCAACTATAAAGGGGTGAGGCCGAAACAACAGAAGAACCTCCAACAGAACAAAGTGAAAGCGAAATTCAACAAACACAAGACTTAACTGTATCAGAGTGTCCTATTGATGAAGCACCTTCTTTTTCTGATGCTATTTTTACACCAGACTGTGTATCCCATGTGCCAATGTCGACCATGGGTGACGCTCATTTACAGCCTGCATCTACCTTAGTGGGTCCAATTACCATCAGTAACAACGGGGGTGACTTCAAGGTTTACAATTTTTCATCTACTGGTTTTACTTCAGACATTGTGGACTTTTTAGCAAAGGGGTATACTTGTGTACCTTTGCAGCATTTAGACTTGGTTATATCAATTACTGAAATTAAGTCTTTTACTAGGAAGTTGAACTTTCACTTGTTGTTTGGAAATTTTATAGATGCACCAGGTGTGAACACTTTTCGTGTTTCTAGTACATTCAACCCACCATTACATCAGGTTTCACAAGTTTTTGAACAACTTTGCGAATTTGACATCAGGCAGGTTGTTAAGAGTAGTTCTAAATTCAATTACTCATTCAACACAGTTAGTGAGGAATGTGAATATCTACAGTATATTCAATCCCAGGACATCCGTATTTGTAAACCCGATGAAGGTGGCAGCTTGGTGGTGTTTGATAATACTGATTATACTGAACGTATGACAAAATTACTGTCTAGTAATGCTTACCAACTGAGTTCCCATTCAGAGGTTAATAAGGCTTACAGTCTAATTAAGAACTGTGTCAACGACATGTACATAGAGGGCAGAATTTAACAGGATTTGTTCAATTATATGACAACATCTTATCCCAGATATCCATATCTCTTCGGTATTCCTAAAATACACAAGGACTCACTAAATCCACCTATGAGACCCTTAGTGGATAGTCGAGGATCACCCACTTACTCTTGTGCTAAGGTCGTTGATGCAATCTTGCAGAAGTATATAGTCTTTGAGGACCAAATCTGAAAGGACTTATGGTCCTTTTTAGCAAAAATTAATAGTTTGCAGTATAATGAGAATTACAACTTTCTCACTATCGATGTTAAGGACCTGTACACTTGCATCCCTCATGACATCAGTATTGAATGGGTAGGCCTCATGTTGAATAAACATGGAGCCTCAAGTTCTGAGATCTCATTGGTGACTGAATTACTTGACTTAGTATTATCAAATAATTTCTTTATGTTCAACAAAGATTTTTACCTTCAAAAAGTAGGTATAGATATGGGTTCTCCGTGTGGTGTCAGTGTAGCTAACTTGGTAATGGCTTACTGGGAATCAGAGTTTGTATTTAAGAACAGCAACATCCAAAAGGTTCTTGTGTTTTACACTAGAAACCTTGACAATATTTTCATCTTGTTAAAAGGAGGTCATGAAGCCAGTAGACATGTTTTGGAATCATTTAACCAATCTACACAATTTTTGGAATTTACATCTACATTTGACATGGAGGCCATAGTGTACTTGGATATTTGGTTGAGTAAGAACAGATCACTGGGTTGTTACACGGCCAAAATACATAGGAAAAGTACATACTCTAATTCTTTCCTCCATTTTTCTAGTTGCCATCCATTTCATCAGAAACGTTCTGTTATCAAGGGTCAATTAGTTAGGGCTTCCTGTATAATTAGCCAGGAGGTAGACTTTGTAGAGGAATGTAAGTTCCTGAAAAGTTTATTCTTACATCAATGCTACCCTGAAACCCTACTAGATTCCTTGATTGAGGAGGTTAGTCTAAAAAGGTTAAATTAGTTTGACAAACCCATTTTGCCCATGAGGTCTTTGGTCCTTGTTAATACTGGTGCTCCAGATGTGTTGGCAACAATGAATGCCCACGAGTCAACAAGCCAGCATAACCATACTTTTCAGCTTAGCTTCATAACCACATTTAGTGCACAAAGCCACCTCTGTACTAAAATATTACAGAAAAATTGGGAACTCTTTAGGACTAATCAAATGTTATTTAACAAATTAGGTATTTCACCTAAAGTTATATTTAGGCGAGGAAGGAACCTGAAGAATTTGCTGGAAAAACAGTGCCATAGAGTTCCTAGATTAGTAGGCATGAACAAATGTGAGAACTGTAATTTTTGTAAGTTTGTGGAGGTGGCAAATTTCTTTGTTATCAATGGTGTGCGGTTTAGACTTAAGTCTAGGTTTAATTGCAACTCGAAACTAGTGGTTTATTTGGCCAAATGTGCATGTTGTCCTGCCTTTTACATACACAAGATGGAGCGTACACTCCGTGATAGAATGTATGAACACCTTTATGTCATAGGTCGTAATAAAACAGATAATGCCTTGGCCAAACATATTCAGTTAAATGTTGACCATAAATTTAAATGAATGGTCATAGATCATGTGATTCAAGACATTAGAGGGGGTCCTATACCCCTTAAATTAGAAGAGCTTGAGCTATCCTGGCAAATTAGACTTAAAGCGTATAATTTTCCAGGTCTCAACAAGACTTGCTCCATTAGTAGCATCCTTAAATTGAGGAGCTTTCAAAGATGAGGTCCCACAATAGTTATATGCTTGAAGTCTAATTCAGTTTTAAGTTTGTTCAGTAATTAATGTTAAATTTTCAACCTTCAAGGTACTAGTTAATATGTCTATGTTATTATGGTCATTTATTTGTAATATGACATGGTACATACCTGTCATTTCCATTGATATTTTTATTTTTATTTTCATTCTTAATTTTTTATATATGGTAATAGGGTGGCAAGTTACTTAGTAACATTATATGTTCACTGTGCCTTAGACAACTGGTTTTATTTTATTTTATTTCACTCAGTTGACATATCGAGTATTTATGCAAAATACTGTGTTGTTATATTGTAGTATTCATTATCAGTTTTAGTTTTGTTCACCACTTTAAGTAAATCATGTGCAACTATGTAATGATTGGTTAGACTGTCCTGCTGTTTTTCGAATTAGTTTTTAAAATGATTGCTGTATTTTTAGGTTTTTTACTTCTGATGAAGTTTGCATATTCAGCAAACGAAAAACGCTTCAAGTTGTTATTCAATAAACCGTTGGTGTTTTACTCAGCTGCTGCCATGACCGTTTCTTGAATTTTATTTGTTTGGTTTGCCATTGGTGTTTCCTAGTAAGTCATTATGGAATATGTGGAAAAGTTTTCTGAACCTCATGACTCCCCCTATACCCCTTTAGTTATGTAAATGTCTAGTGTGAGGTCACTGGAACTCTGGCAAAGTATGTATGTTATGCAGAGGGAGTATTTCCAATATTAAAAACTGTTATTTTTCAATGAGCCACAGTTTTGGATTAATTAATTTCATCATACTGTCACCCAATGAGTTCTTCTGCAGCAAGCCATTTAACCATATAAGTATTTAGATATTTCAGCCCCTTGTGTTATTTCTTTCTTCCTTTTTTTTATTTTTTGTTACAGAAGGTGAGTTAATTGTTATAATCCTCAGTTCCTTTTCATAGCTTGTTTTGGTATCCTTTTGGCTGCTTCCCACTGCCCCTCTTCAGTCACTGGCTCTGTCTCGTTCTTGTGCACTGCCTAGGGCCTGGAGCTAGAGAAGACATTGACATGTCCTGGTGCAATATTACACTGCTGTTTCCTCACCCCTCTGTGCACCTGGGAACACTCCCAGGGTGGAGCTTGTAATGGGCATCAGTGCTGGACCAGCCCAAACTTCCACAAGGGACTTACATCAGCATGATATCCTGCCCACCCTTAAGAAGCAGCTTCACTTGTTTCCCTGGTGTCCACTATGGAAACTGAACTTCAACAGTGTGCTCCAAGAATGTGCCTCTCCCTCTTCATCTCCAAGTAGTGGGCCACCACTCCTCCTCTTCCTGCTCTGTCAGCACCTTGGACACTTGTGCCACTAATCAATCCTAGGTCACCTGCGCACCAGTTAGGGTTTTATCCCATTATCCACAGCTGTGGTATAAGCCCCTTTTACAGTAAGTTTTCCAGAATGTGACTCTACTTACTTTTAAACTAAATTTCATTTTGTAAATTATGATCTAGAATATCAAATTTTCTGCAAAGTCCTGAAATACTTGTCTCAGATGTGATATTACAAACTAAGCCATCTTTTTTGTTCTTTGCAGAATTATAGTACAGTCAGCAGCCAAACATAATCAACACTCTGCCTTCTTATTAGAAAGGGCATTGTTGGATTTCAGAATAAAGGGATTCATTTTATATGACAAGACTCTCAATACTGCATAATAAATAATTACGTCAAATGGTTTACTGATACAAAAATATCTACAAAAAGTATTTGTAACATTAAATTAAATCCATTCCAACAACTTTTATTAAATTTGCTCATTTTGTAAATATTAATTTATGTAAAGTCCTTTTTTTACCGAATTGAATTTGTGCTGTAAATATTTTTATATGTAAGTTATTTCTTCCTACTGAGTTTACACTTGTGGTTGTGAGCTCTTTGAGAAAGGTCAAGCAAGATCTGGCCTCTACCCTGACTAATAAATTCATATAAAATGTATTTTTCTTTAGTTTAACTAATTTATATTCCACACAGAGTGGAAAACAATTACCTTAAAAATGACTGTTGCGGTTATTAAACCGGACTTATGCAAATGTGTAATGATGGCTGTTTTCTAGTTATCTAGTATAAAAATTGAATGCAGTAAGAAGTTAAACAAAGCTAATAAGGCTTCTGTGTGTTTCACATGGTTATTAGATAAATAAGTCATCTGTGTTATCATGTTCAGAAGCAGTGTGGCACACTATTTCAGGCATTCTCAATAAAAAGTGAAGTCACTGGCATTCTTTTCTTTTTTCAATTTATTTATTTACTGAATACATCACATTATTAGGACAGCACATCAGTTAACACTACTGCTTTACAATGCCTGATCATCTGGCTCAATTTTTGGCTGAGATGCTTTGTGTGTGAAGGCTGCATGTCCTCCCTATGTCTGAGTGGGCTTTTAGTAGGTGCTTCTGTTTCCTCTCACTCAAAAAGATATGTCATAGGTGAATCACTGATTCTTCAATTTGCTCCTAGTTGAGAATGCCATGTGTGATGAGCTGTGTATTCCTTGAGAGGCCGGTGCTTTACCTGGGCAGAATTAGTTTTCTGCCACATATCAGTTTGATAGCCAGGATAATCTCCGGCTCCCTAGTGACCTCAAAATGGATAAAGCAGGTAATCAGGGAATGAATTGATGAGTGGATCACAATACTGATAATATTTTGCTTTCAGGGGACCACCAGACTTCTGAGCTTTAACAGTCTTACACTATTAAGTAGCTGTTTTTTTACATAGTAGATATTTTACATTTAGCATTTCTTAAAAAGGGTACTGAAACTGTTTAATCCAGCCAAACTGGGAGCCTCACACTATTTTTCTTATGTGTTTTTTTTTAAGAGAAGAACTATCCTCAATTCTGTCTTGTGCATTATTGCAAACCTGTTACAAACTTCTGTTGAATTCATATGTTTTTGGATTATTCCTGCAGTTATGAGCCTTTCAACCCTGTTTAATTCTGATATAATCTACTTGAACAGTTTCCTTTACATGCACACAATGAATGAGCTGCATTTGGTAGTGGTAATCTTAATAAAAAAACAGGTTATTTCATGTATGTAACAGCATGAAGTGGGGAAGGATCAATGTTATTAACACTTCTTAAGATGAGATGTTTGAAGTAACAAGCACATAAATAAAAATGTTTAGCACAATACATTGCAAGGATTCAACTTTAGTGAGCCTAACACCAGAACCATATCAGTGTGCCAACAAGGCTGTGTGTCTGTGAACTACATTGTGCTGTCAGCCCTAGTATTGGCAGACTGACTTTGAAAGGTAACAAAGGTGAAGATGCAGGTGAGTTAGCTGTCAACAATGCAAAGTAGTTTGGTTATGCTTGAATGGATTGCACCCTGAAGCACCCCAATGTACTACAAAAAGATGCATCATAAAATGTGTTGGTGTAATTCTTTTTCTTTTCAGGTTAGCCTGTTCTTTAATCTTAAATTGTACTCAGGAGTTAAAAGATTCATGCCAAAAGATAAATTGTAATTCCTTCCATCTGTTATGTGACATACTATAAGCTATACCACACTATCTCATTGTGCTGTGCTAGTTCCTGAATAAGTGCATATTTACTTATATATTTATTTATTTTATTTATTTTACATTGGTTTACTGGGGATGTCTGACTGGGCCAATGGCCCTTTTTCAGCAGAGGCCTGGGGAGAAAAGCTCAATTACAAAAGCACATTAAAAACAATGCAAGAAATCGATAACAATCAAGAATACATAACATTGGTAAATACAGGTAGTACATAGTTTATACATAAACAATAAAACTTGAGAGAGTAATGTAAAGTGGAAAAGAAAGTTAACAAATAAACTAGCATGAACTAGCTTGTGCCAGCATAGAGAAATGACTGATCAGTAGATCAATATGGTATTGGTGGTAAATATCTGAGATGCATGTATGGTGTATGAACAAGAATATGGCTGATTGTTGCTTTGTCAGTGTTTCTTGTTCTAAACAGTGATAGCTAAGGTAATATTGAGGGTGAAGTAGTAGAAGGAGGGAATATGATGAAACTGTAGGAAGCCTGAGATAAGCAGATAAAGATTGGAGCAGCAGTGAACTTGACATAGGCAGAGAGAAATTGGAATTGCATGACAGAAAAGGATAATTTGGATGTTAGAATTTAGTAAGGGAAGATATATATATATTTGTAAGTAATGATCATCCTGAATTAGTGCAGGAGCCTAGCTAGTTTTTAGATAGGTGTTCCTTAAGCAGTAGTTTAAATCTGGATGTCCTGCTAGAATTTAGTATTGTCTGAGGCATGGACTTCCAGGACTTATATATTTGATAGGAGAATAGAGAGTTACCATAACAGTTATTAGATTCCGTTACTTTGAGAAGTAGTTTGTTGGAGGACCTTAGTGGCCTGCTGTTTGAGTAGGGCTGCACTAAGCTCTTGAGTGCTGGACACTTGTCTGGATGGTGGAAGACAAAATGAATTAAAGTTAATTGGTTGAGGGATAGCAGAGTGGGCAGTTCAATCCAATTTAGTTTATGAAGAGCTGTGCAGCAATGTGATCTGTAAGGCAGGATAATAGTGAATCTTGGGCATTTTGTTATAGCAGGACTCCAGTTTGTTTAAATCTGATTTTCTGAGATTGGTGAATATTGGTGAGGCATACAGAAGGGCAGAGAGTAGATGAGTCCTACCTATGGAATGTCTAGTGGCCTCAGTTAGGTATGGCTTGACTCTGTATAGTAAGACTAGCTTAATGTGGACCTTTTTGATAGTTAGAGCGAGGTGTTTGTCAAATTTTAGGCTGTTGTCAATTGTGACTCCAAGGAGTTTGGTGTGCTGGACAGGTTCAATTTTAGTTTTTATGGCTAAGTAGATGGTGAAGGGGGGAGAGTTACCAGGAACTTTGCTATTAGTGAAGAGCATAAGCTTTTTTTTATTTGGATTGAGTACAGGTTGAGAGTCTAAGGTATTTTTCAATGTCTTGGAATGATTGTTGTGTTGTTTGTAAGAGTTCTGGTAGACAGGGAGCTAAACATATGATGGAAGAGTCGTCTGCGCATTGAACAATGGTTGCATGCTTGGGTGGCTGTGCTGAACCTGTTGGTGAATATAGTGAAGATCAGTGGACCGAGAACTGAGCCTTGGGGTACTCCTATTGAGACCAGTAATAGGGTGGAGAGTTCATTTTGCCACTTAACTGCCTGTTGGCAGTCAGTCATGTAGTGTTAAGGAGCTGCGGAACCAGAAGAGGGCTGGCTGGGCTAGGTTTAAGGAAGCCAGCTCATTTAGTAGCTTTTGGTAGGATACTGTATCAAAGGCCTTAGACATATCAAGAAAGATAGACGAGACAATCTGTAATTTCTAAGCTGATTGGTGGAGCTTGTAAAACTAACAAGGGCAGTAGCTGTACTGTAGTTACGTCTGAAGCCATGTTGAGATGCAGATAGGAGATTATTGCTTAGTAGATAGTTGAGGAGTTGTCTGTGTGTGCATTTTTCAAGAATATAAACAGAACTGACTGAAATAAGTATCAGCAGCATCACATAGTTTGTGACATCTTTAAAGAGAGACTTGTTTAACAGACCACAAAAAGTAACAAAATCCAGACCTTACATTGAAGTTCATCTGGGCCTGTGGTTCATCAGTATTTTACTAAGAAGATAGGTGGTCTCTGCTAGAATTTCAATGTGTCTATCTTTCCTGACGTATTAGTCACATACCTTTATTTGAAATAACTGAGGATCTTTATTCTACTACTTCTTGTATGCTCACTTCCTAAACCCAATTCATCAGTTTTGACTGTTTATACATTTATTCATATGTGGGAAGGCAGGCTATGCTCAGTATCTCTCAGGCCTGTAAGCTATTTCCTGTACTGCTGTGCTCAGCTGTCCTGCAACACAATGATTCATCAAAGTCTGGTATTCATTAATTGTGGCAGTGGACTTAAGGTCATTAAGATATACCTGGTACTGCAAGATATCTCTTTGGCAGGTGCCTGGCTTTATCATTGTATGTTGTCAGAGACGTGTAGTTGTGGTAGAAGGTTTATTTGCACTACAGGGAACTCTGTGACTGTTAGATTTCCTACTAAAAAAGAATTTTAACTTTTTTTTTGCATTGACTATGCTGTTCAGCTGTAGTAACTGAGCAGCACATCAACAGAGAAGGGGGGCTGGTATGGTCAAAAGCACTACACCATCTACAGCAGGTCTGGTCATATATGTTATCCCACAAGTACCAGAATGTATGCAGATGGTCAAGTGTCTGTGAATTGCATAACTGCATACTTTATGTTGGAAGGGGATGATATTTGCATGTGTACCCTGAAAATGGTTATAAAAAATCTGTAAATCTTTGAATCCCTTGTGTCCCCAAGATAATAAAGGAACATGCCCCAACTATGCTCTCAAAAACAAAATAAAAAAATACCAGTTGCATGGGTCCATAAAATGTATGTTGATGCATAATAAATAGTGCCAAACACACCCTCATTTAATCCTTCCTAAACTCATCTAACTTAAGCTTAGTCACAAGGTACACACCTAAAGTATGGAAAGCTCCCTCTGTGATGCCCCTTTATAAGGGATCCCTACCACAAAACCCCAGAAATTACAGAAACTTCAGTCTAACTAGCCTAACTGCAAAATATGGAGTGCATCATAACTGACTTCTTACTATGATAACCAAGCGTCATGCAGCTGGACCAGCAGCAGTTTGTTTTTTTAAAGGGAGGTTTTAGCTTTAGCACACTTCTTTGAGAAGGTCACAGGGACAGCTAATATTGGTCATTCTGTGCACACATCCTATCTGGATCATGCTAACCTATGTGACACCATTCTAGTCACACAGGTACTGTTAAAAACCTAAGAGACTTCAATATATACCCTTACATGGTAAGGTGGACAGCAAGCTGTCTGAAAGAACCCACATAGTTAAAGTGGTTGAAAGAAACTAATGGTGTACTTCAGTACTCAGCACTGGGACCTCACCTGTTCGGCAGATACTTCTATGACCTCCGAACCTCAAACCCAAACCTATGACTTACCAAGTCTGGCAGTGACTGCAAGCTGGGAATTATTATCTCATCATCCCTTGATACAGGTACTGCTACAACAAGAACCAATCCTTACAACAATGGTGTACTGAAGAAGGGCTAAAATTAATTGCAAAACATGTATTATTTTTGCATTTGGTAAAAGGGAAATGCTCAATTTCAACTTATAGATTATTTTATTTATTTGACATTTGTTAACCAGGTTGGTCTAAACTGGGCCAGGAGCCCATTTTCAGTTGGGACCCGAGGAGAAAAGGTCCATAGTAATACAAACAAAAAGATTATTGCAAAGCTCTAACAAAAAATAAACGGGATAATGACATAAGGCAATACTAAGCAGTTACACAGGACTGAGAAATCATTTACAAAGTATTCAAGCAGCGTTTGCAAAAGTGAAACATACAGATTGTGATAAATAAGTTAAAGTTGGTACAAACCAATTAGGTATTTACATAAATCATGGGTTACAAAAAATATATATATATGCATATATGCATAGAGTGTAGCTGCACTTGATGGTTTGGTATGACATCTTTATGAAAGAGGAGAAAATGAAAAGGGAGTTATCCCAGTGAGAAGAAATAGATGGAGGTTGGAGACAGAGGGTGTGGGGTTAGGTAGGGTGCAGACATGGACAGAGATGTCTTTCTAGACACTCTAAACACCCTTGCCCCTCTTAGACACAAGAGAGTAAAAACTAATACAGCTCCTTGGCTATCCAAAGATACTAAGAAAATTATGCACCAAAGGGACAAACTTTGGAAGCTCTACCAAAAAGATAAACTTCCCAATACCCTGCTCCAATACAAACAGCAACGTAACCTAGCAAAACAGCTAATAACCAAGGACAAAAATTCCTACTACATCAAACTCCAGTCCAACAACAACAAAAACCACAAGCAATTCTGGAAATTAGTAAACTCACTGCTTAATCCAGGATCCAGAAATAATCCTTGTCCTGACCCAAGCAAATCAGATCTTGATCTAGCCTCTGATTTTAGCTCATTCTTCTTAGAAACTATTTCTGACCTGACCAGGACCTTCCCCAACATTAACCATCCAGCCCCTCTCTCTTCCTCATCCAACCCCACTAATAACTCTCCCCCCTTGTTCGACTTCAAATCTGTCTCTACTAACTCCATGAAAACACTTCTATCCAAACTTAAACCATGCTCTAATGCTCCTGACAACATTCCCTCTGCTTCCTAAAATGTGCTGCTGATGCCTTAGCTCTCCCAATCAGTATTATAATCAACAGATCTATTAAGGAATCTTATGTCCCCAAACTCTTCCCCTTCATAAAGGAGGCAAAAACACCAGCGTCTCTAACTTCCGCCCTATCGCTCTGCACTCTCCAATCTCTAAAATCCTTGAAAAGTGCATTCACCTTCAACCGAAACAATCTTCTTACACCCACACAACATGGTTTCTGCCCAGGTCATAGTACTATAACTACTCTACTCTCTTTCTTAGAAACAGTCAATCTAACCTGAGACTCTCGACATCTAGTCTCTACTGTTCTGCTCGATCTGTCCAAAGCATTCAACACTGTTTCACACAAACACCTTCTTCATCACCTCTCAAAGCTCCATCTCTCCCCAAACACTATATCCTGGTTCTTCAGTTACCTGTCAGCTAGAACTCAGGCAGTCAAATGGAAGTACTCTACCTCTTCCTTCCTACTTACCCCAACTGGCGTACCACAGGGATCTATCCTAGGGCCCATACCACAGAGATCTATCCTAGGGCCCATACCACAGGGATCTATCCTAGGGCCCATGCTTTTAAATATCTTCATAAACAACTTTCATGCTGCCATTCCTGATTCCAAAATTATTCAATATGCAGATGATTCAACCTTAGTCTGCTCTGCCTCTAATCTCTCAGAATTGCTGTCTAAAACACAAACTGCCTTCTCAACCACCGAAAATTGGATGCGCCAAAACCACCTCTCTCTCAATGCAAACAAATCAAAAATTCTACTTTTCCCTCCCACAAAGTCATTCTCCTACAACAAAAATGCCTTCAAAGTGCTAAGTCAAACTAATTCAGCTATAGAAGTGGTTCCTTCTGCTAAACTACTTGGTATTACTATTGACGAACATCTCAAGTTCGATATCCATATTCAACAAAATATTAAGAAAACCCACCAAAAGCTAAGTATGCTGTATAGGAACAATCACTTCCTCTCTCATACTACTAGGAATACTCTAGCCACCACTTATCAACTGCCTTCCTTATTATATGGAGCCCCCCTGCTAACTAACCTATCCTCCTCTATTTCCTCCAAACTAGAAAACTGCTATAATAAAATCTCAAAATTTGCTACCAAATCTAAACCTTCTGCCCATCACTGCCTTACCCTAAGATCCCTAAAGTGGCTTAACTCCCAAACTACTTAGACTTCCTCCAACTCACCACTGCACACAGACTTGTATATCGCCTAACTAAGTGTCCAGTGCTAACTAATATCCTCCCCCATTACACCCCCAATAGAACTCTCAGATCCATGCATCAAAACCTAATTGCTATCCCCAAACCCATAAGTACAGCAGGCCAACTTCTCCTCGCTGTCTCTCTAGGCAAAAAATGGAATTCCTTCCTCCCTCTCTAAGAACCACCCCAAACTTAGAAAACTCCAAAACTCAGCTTACCAAACACCTGGCCACAAAATGGAAATGCAATTGCCACCATCCAACCTAATCTTCCTTAGTCCATTCCCCAGAGGGGTTTTGCCACTCAGATTCCTAAGACCTCAATACCTCTCCTTCAGCTATGCTCCCACGAGCTCTCCCTTCTCCATTAGCTATCAATAACTATCAATACAATAACAATAGCTATCGATAACTTCAATAACTCTCCTTCAGCTATACTCCCACGAGCATTTTCTAAGCTCTCCCTTCTCCATTAGCTATCAATAACTATCAATACAATAACAATAGCTATCGATAACCTCAATAACTCTCCTTCAGCTATACTCCCATGAGCATTTTCTTTGCAGCTGCTTATTTCTTATGGTTCAACATTGTAATACTGCATACAGCTTTCCATTACTAATTTCTGAAATTGTGCATGTATAGTGTATCCTCATTTTACTTAAAAGTATGTATATAAAACAACATCTTCTCACCTAATATCGGAGTGTGCACACTAAAGAAAATGTATAAACAATAAGTCCACACTCAATGCTTTTCTGCTTATTATGCATATTTTCAAGGTACTTACTTGTAACTGTTTCCATATTATGTAAGACTGACATCCGTGTATTTCTGTACCTTATCCGTATTATGTATCTTGGAGCTTTTCTCCCCGGGCCTCCACTGAAAACGGGTCACTCTGACCCAGTAGACTTCCCCAGGAAATAAATAAATAAATAAATGTGTTTACTAGGGAGTGTTTTAGCTTTTTTTTTTTTTTAATTGTTTAGGTGTGAGATATCTCTTATGTAAGTGTTGAGTTTGTTCCAGGACTGGGACACTGTGTATTTATATAGGAATTTGCCTATGTTTTTGTTGGGTCTGCAGATCTCAAGACGATGTCAATCAGAGCTACAAAGAGGATGGTTAGGAGCATAAAAGAATACAAGTGAGCAGAGGGAAACTTAAACTTAAGAGTGTGAAGAGAACTGTCACATCAATGGCAACACCCTAACCACACAGTCAGTGGTAGGAGAACTGGGCATACAGGTGGACAGCATCTATGGAAACACAAGAAGCCATTACATAACATTCTGTACAGAACAATCTGCATTCTCTCTGTGACAGGGTGTCTAACATGAGCAATACTATCAATATAGATACAAAAACTACATTTTCCACAGGACTGCATACCCACGCCTTCCTCTCTCCCAACTTCTCTACTGCTCCCATAACACAACAGCCTCTTTAAGGACTTCTTATTTTTAAAATAAATATGTGGCTGTTCCCCAACAATCTGCCTAATGTTATCTTCAGGTGACAAGACAGAAGTTGTGTATTTGGCTTGTAGTGTTTCCTGTTCCTTATTCTATGTTGGGAAGATGAGCAGAACTTTAAGGGAACGGATTACAGAACATGTTATAGCTATCAGTTAGCTTGATATTAGGAATGCATTAGCCAAACAGACTCAGGAAAGTGGCCCTTCACACTCTTTTAAGTTTAAGGTTCTGGAATGCCTGTATGAGGGAAACGTCTTGGGGACTTTAGAAACTTAACAGAACAGCATGGAATTCAGTGGATCATTAAGCTACAAGCTGACAGGTATCCTGGTCTTAATGGTAAGGTCCCTTTAAGACCTTTTCTTAAAGCTGGCAATTTATTTAAATGAGACTGTGTTTTAGCTTTGTTTTAATTCATTAATTAAGACAGCATTTATAGCTGTTTTTATTGGCTTATTTTATTTGTTGTGATTTTATTGGCTTATTTTATTTGTCATGTGATTTTTTATCATGTTTTGTGGATTACATATTGAGTTGTTCTTATTACTGTTTTAATTGGTCTGAAAAAGTGCTGTAAGAAGCATGAAAGTGCTAACCTAACTAAAGTTTTTATTATTTTTCTGCTGTGGTTGATCTGGTCTGTTTTTGTATACTTGCTTTGTTGACTGTTTGACCATCTGTACATTGTGGAATACTCTATTCTTTGCATTGCAAGGATTAATGATATATTTTGTTAATCAACCTGGATATTGGGTTATTTAATTCAATTACTGTCATGAGATTCAAATCTGTAGGCTGAAGCTAATTTCCAAGTTTCAGATAATAGGTTCCAAGGTGATTACTAGGCTAATGACCACAGGGGCATTGTGAAGTCTAGCCATGTTACCCAAATGTTTCTAATGAGTTTTGATACCCTAGGTTTATTTTAAGGGGTATACCTGCGCCTGAACATGGGTAGTCAAGCATTTACAGGCTGCCTATTTCTAATAGAAACATAGGTGCCAGACCAGTGGTACATTTCTGATTCCCCATCTAGTGGTTCAAGTTACTCTTTAAATTGGTTAGGGAAGAATTATGCTTCACATTGATGGGATGGCTATTCTAGAAAAGGGGTAGTCTTTGAGACACATACCTGGTCCTCCAACATTTCCTATTTATGTAGCAAATATCAAATGATGTTTACGTCCCTAGGTCAGCTAAATCTGATGCTATTTGTTTAGGGGGGTGCAAAACAGATCCAGCAGAGTGGGATCACAGAATGCTTTGTAGGCCAGGCACATAGATCCCCTGTCAGCAGTCTGTACAGTGATAGGGCTTTGATGCAGTTCACATAGGACTTGTTATTTATGCTCTGTATTCATTTTTGAGGAACCTCTATATGCACTCCAGTTGTTGTCCGGTCAGGTGCATACCAAAGGGTGTGTTCTGCTCAATGATTCGTCTGATGTGGGCCACATACAGCAGAACAATGTGATCCCTGAACCTAGATGCCATACCCTTGTTTATAACTTGTGCAACACAGAATGATTTCTTTCAACCACAGACACATGATGGTCAAGGACCAGGTCACTGTCTACATGTGTTCCCAAAACCCTGACCACTGGAATTACTTTTAGGCATGTATTATCAATGTGTCAGTTTCCAGAAATAACCATCTTCTCAAAGGATACTATTATGCATTTCTTGGCACTGAGATTTAGACCATGAGTCTGGCAGCAGTTACTGGTATGTGTCAGCCTTTCTTGGAACATATTTGTGTCTTTAGAGGATTGTATGGCTGCACCTAGTTAGCAATCATCTGCAAACTTGGTCAGCCACAGGCCCTTGAAGTTGGTCTTGACTTCAGAGAAGTAGAAGCCAAAATCAAATGGGCCCAGCACCGATCCTTGAGGAACTCTGCTAGTAACTGGCCTTTTTGTAGAAGTAGACTCCCCTTATCCTAACTTCTTTGGTCCTATCTTTCACCCAGCTGGCTACTGAATGGGTGACACAGAAGTTTATACCTAACTTTGTTTGTCTGCAATGCTTGAATGGGGTGTTGTGTCAAATGCTTTGGCCAGATCAAGGTAGTCAGTATGCACCATTTTGTTTTGGTGATTTTCTCAAAGAAGTCCAAGAGGAACGCAGGTGTAGCCCCCAGGGTGAATTTACAGTTACCCATCCAGCCATCCAGATTGCATTTGAAGAGGGCCAATGAGGTGTTCTGTTTGACATGAAGTGTGGCTATACGGACTAGCTGGTTCAGGGTGTTTGTGTTTACAAAGTCCAGGAATCTCTGGGTCTGCATGTGTGGGACTATGTATGATTCCCAGTTTATAGTGGGATAATTAAAGTCACCCATGAATATGGTGTTATGTTGAATGGGTTCTTGTATAAGTTCCAGCATGTGTTGTGGGTTACGAGGGCCATTGGGTGGCCCGATAGCTTGCAACAACATAATATGGGACTTTGCCTATGGTAATTTGGATGTGTCATTCTGTTTGACCAGTCTTGAGGTGTAATTGTTTACAATGTAAATTGAGAGCCCTCCACCTTTTGAACTTTCTTGTACAGTAGCTGGCCTAAATGTGTGGAAGACATTATAGCCCTGCACTACTGAGGTGCCCTCTATGACTTTAAACTATATTTTAGTAGCTGCACAGATACCTGCATTCTCTAGCGTGAGGAGAGCTTACAAGCAGTCGAGTTTTCTGTTAAGACTCCTGGCATTGAGCAGTAACACCTTGAGATTTTCTTGGGCTGGTTTTGCTATGTTGGAAAGTTTGTCAGGTTAGCAATGCCTAAAAATGGCACTGTGGCAGTAGACAAGGTTTTAGCCAATATTCAAAAAACTACAGGGAACAGGTGTAGACCATCCCTAGCAAAGCTGTCAGTCATATCCTCCCAGACTAACAAATATTATACTCCATTTGAATATCTTTAGTTCATACTGAGGAATCATCCATGGAGAAGGTGGAATGCTGCTCAGGGATAGGGTCATACTTTCCTGGGACACATAGTGCAAGTGGCCCCTACAGGAGCTCTATACAGCTAGGCTTCAAGTCACATAGACAAATGCAAAATAACAATATTACCTTGAAACTCTTATCTGATTACTATAAAATGTAAAAAAGAAGCTATTTTGTGTTGTTCTTTATTTGTCCAACTTTTTAACTAGGTGCATATCCATTTAATTATAGATTTTTTGGTAATGTTACATCTGTTATGTTTACTCAACTGTTTGTAATCTGTAGAAGTTTGCCTACACCCATTTACTGCTTAATAGTAACTTTTGTCTCATATTTTAATACTTGCAAACTCTAGGCAGGAATTCTCCCTTTGGCTTTCTTTACAGAACTTATCTTGAGTATCTGTTTTCTACAATATTGTTAGTCATTCTTATATATCTGGGACTGGGTTTAATGATGCAGAAGGTAAAATCAGAGAATGTGCTTATAATATCCTTATTCATCTAAAAAACTCCTTTTCTTGTTACGATTATAAGTGATTATAGTTCTGTCTCAACATAATGACTAAATTTAGATGAACCTACATTGTGGATTTCAAGGGAGTAATTTGGGCAATAATTTCATATTTTAAAAGGGAAGATTTATAAACAAATTAAAGAGGTGGCTATTGATGCAGTATATGTTCTAGTTTATGCTAGTATGGTTTTGTTCAGTTGTAAAAATAAATTTATCTTCCCCTCAAAATTGTATAATTGTTGTAAATTATATCCTAGGCAGTTGGATGACATTTTTGTATTATGGGATAAACCAGTTAATTGGGACTATGATTTTATTACTTCCATGAATAACATGACTGACTTTTTAAAATTCACTTTTAATTTTAATAGGAGTGAAGTCTATTATTTGGACTTCACAATTATGCACACTGACATAGGTTTTAGTTCTAACTTCTGTACAAAATCTATTTTCAGTAATGCTTACTTGCACTATCAAAGTTTTCATCCTCTAATATACAAAAATAGTTTGGTGAAAGGGCAATACATTAGAACAGCCACTATGAAATCTTCTAGAAATTCTTTACTATTGGAAATAAATAGGCCCGTGCATATGTTTACAGATAGAGGGTTCCCCAAGCAATTTATACTTGATATTAGCAATGATGTTATACAATACAACAGTGGTGTGGGACACATAAATCTTTCTTAGATGTTGGTTTACATGACAATACTACCACTCATAAGACTATCTTCTAGAGAGCTTTTGTTATTCAATACAGTGATGGCTCTGACAAAATAAAAAATAGTGTTAAAAATAACTGGAATATTTGAAGGTAAGCTCAACAGTTTTGGATATAACAGATGAGCAACCACATTTTGTGTCTAAGATGACCATTAACTTCAAATGTTTATCAAAGAATGGTAATGCTGGTCCAACAAAAATGGGGTAAGAAAAGATATGATCAAATGTGGCAGCTGTGAACAATGGTACTGACATATTGGAAGGTGATTCTTTAAACAGCATATTGGGATGACAATAAAATTACAAACTGGCAATTGGTTTAGCATGGGTGCTGTTTACATTGCTAAATGTCAGCTTGTCCAAATTTTTCAATAGGCAAAACTGAAAGAACATTAAATAAAAGAATGTACAACTATAACTACGGTATTCAGATAAAGAATGCCAGGAGCACACTGTATAAACATTTGGAAGTTTGCCTTGGATTTAAAAAGTTCAGGTTTGCTATAGTGAAAAAGGTACATCTAATCCCAGGGGAGGTATTTAGGAAACCAAACTGGAATATAAAGAACATTTATGGTAGCTTAAATTAAATGCCACTATGTCCCCTGGTTTGAAAGAAAATATTTCTATCTTTCCTGCTCTTAAACATAGAGCAGGTAAACTTTGAACATGTTGAGTCTGGATAATAGGTTGTTGGAAAATTGATTTATTATGTGTAATAACTTTTTTTAATTATACTTTATAGATAGAGCATTGCATATTCATTTTATATTTAATAATACTATAATTGCATTTGAACTATTTACGTAAATATTGGTATATTTATGAAATTATGAGTGGCTCCTTTATTTTCATATTTAATTGGTGGTAATTTTATTACTTGTGCAAATAAAATGCACTTAGCTTTGATGTAGTCCATTTTTATGTACAACAGTACAAAAGCACTTAATAAAATCTTCCGTTTTACAGTATTTTGTTAGTGGTTTCCGACACATGCACACACACATTGACTCTGGTATGCACTTTCCTTAGTTATTAGTGTTTATTTGTACATACATGCTTCTTTTGGTAGGTTATTAGGTAAACACGATGCAGCACCCATGTTCAAAGGTATAGTGACCTGGGGGGGGGGGTGCTACGTACTTGCCCAATCAATTTACAAAGCTTTATGCTTGTTGCCATCACATGATCTTCCTAATTCACTGAACAGCAAGGAGTAGAAAAAACACAAATATTAAAGCAAAGATCAACAGTTTCTGTGAATAAGAGCAGCAGCACTCGCTGAGATCATAACATATACATAGTTTTGTTTGTTTTGCAGGTCACTATATATGAACAGTGATTGGATTTACGAGGGAAATGAAGTTCTTGGCATATGTTCCTAATTTCCTAGAATGTTCCTGAGTTTGTCTCATATTTTTAGTTTGATCATTATAAAATTTGTGATTTTCTGGTAAATTGTTGAGGGTTGCAGTCACTAAATAATGATAAACATTTGATTTTCAGACTTCATATTCTTCAGAAAATGCATGTTATTCAAAACCTATTATTTTGTCAACTCATTAAGTAAATAAAATCTGTCCTTAAATAAGGGACCCCCCCCAAAAAAAAATATTTGGGGCTTTGTACTAGAGTTCTGCACTAAGAATTTGGGAGAATAATTGATGCTATTTATTTATTTTAATTTTATGAAAGTCATACATGAGATAAACACAGACAAATTAGCTACAACTGATGAGGCTGTCTGTGGAGGAGAATCGCTACCTATTGTTTGCTCATTATTCATTATTCTGACTTTGCACGATTAATGTGATTTTTTTGAAGCAAGTCAGAATACTAATTAGCTATGGTTTGTCTAGAATACATTTGAAATTCATTGCACAATCATCATTTTATCATGATCAGATATGTGAAGAGCATATACCTTTCAAATGTCCATATTTTCGCAGAATGTCCAGATTTTTGCGTCACATTTTTAGTCTGTTCCTCATAAAATTTGTGATTTTCTGGATTTTTTTGTGGCAAATCAGTGAGGATTGAATTCACTAAATGACAACAGACATTTGAGTTTCAAACTTCATATCCTTCAGAAGATAAACAAGATATTTTATTCTAGCAACTTTTTTAAGTTTATAAAAGCAATATTTGAAAATTGTTGCTATTTTTGGGGCTTTGTCTCCCCATTTATTTTTGATTTGGTCCATATTTTTTATGTTAAGAGGTTGAGAACTATTGAAGAGCACACACAGAAGTGGCCATAATGTTTGGTTAGGAGGAAGATGTCTGTGGATGAAAGTAACTGACCAAAAGCAAAGTAGAAAAGTAAAACAGAATTTCTTTCCTTCTTTAGTCGTGAGTTTTGTTCAAGTCAGCGCTAGATGCAAAGGTTGTTTAAAAAGATTGCTAAAATGCATTGTATATTGTCTTGAATCCCATGGCTTTCGGACACCTCAGCTTAGTTAAGTTATTTATTCCACAGTTATTATAGCAAAGTATTGATTATTTATGGTATGTTGAAAGGCTACAGGAAAAACATGAAAAATAAAAAATGTGAGAAAATGTAAAAAAAAAAAATAATATGGATAGTGTGAGAAGACTGAGATGGGAGCCAAGGGGGGGCACTAGGTGATGTGTGCAAGGAGCAGGAGGTAACTGTGTGCATCAGGGTGGGTGACATCGGTGCCATTTCGAGATATGTGCCATTTTTTTTTCACAAAAGACACATCTGACAGTCTGTCTGGCAATGTCCCATCTGCTATGTTTAACAGATCTGTTTTTTACTATAACCCTTTGTTCTAAGGATCCAGCATGCTGTATGCCTCTCATTGGAGTGACAACAACATTGTTGTGGAAGTCCTAACAGCTTCACCATGCCCCTTTTTTCTAGGTTTCATTTTTTTCTGAGAGAGTATTATTTATTTATTTAACTAGTTTTATTGACAGGGTTATTTCCATTAGCCACAGCCTGTTTTAGGATAGATCACTGATGCTGTGCATACTGACTAGGGGTAATTTGGCCATGTCTTTGGAAACATTCCTGTATCTTTTGTGATAAGTGTCACAGGACCTTTTACATCCACCTGAAGTAATACCAACACAGGCACATGACACCTCAGTTTACAGTTTTATTAGAAGGATGGCATCGCAGGAGTGAAGCATCCACTTTATGCTGCATATAGTCCATTTACGGCAACATATAGCTGTGTATCACACAGCATGTGTTGACCATTACAGCATTCAATATACAGAATAATCTTTGATTAGTTCTTCCTGTGTAGTACATATGCAGATCTATGTATGCCATCTTTGAATAATCCAAATTTCAACATAATGGGCTCAAAGAAAAATGACTTGACAAACTTATACTCAATCAAACATACAAGTATTGATTTGTAGTCTGCTGTTGTGTTGGCGTGTTTTCCAGAGGTGCGTCCTCATTTCTTTTGTACTCCTCAGTAATCCTTGACATATGTTTATCAAGAGAAGTGTTAGGTTTAGTAAAATATAAAGTATACCATAATGCATGCCTCACCTCTAACTATGAGCAGTAATGCTGTTTACAGATGGGGAAATGTAAGGAGAACATCACTTCAGAAACATTATTACCTTTTTTAATGTCAGACTGTGCTGTAAGTTAGAAAGACTAAGGACAACATACTGCTCAAATGTACAGCTTTTCTCAGAATGTCCAGATTGTTGCCTCATATTTTTGATCTGTTTTTTCATAAAACTGTAGTTTTCTGCCATATTAGTGGCAAATCATTAAAGACTGAAGTTATAAAATAATGACAGACATTTGATTTTCAGATTTCATATCCTTCAGAAAATTTATGCTAATGCAAAACCTGTTATTCTATCAACGTTCTAAGTTTGCAACAGCAATAATTAAAAATTGTACCTATTTTTGGGCCCTTGTCCCACGTTTATTTAAGGCTTTGTACAGATTTCTTGCTCTAAGAGGTTGAGAGGTATGAAGGTTGATAACTGCTCAAACAGAACTTTACTGTGACACTTATGCAGCCCTTCTGACTGCAAGCAAAGCAGATCTTCCACACACTGACAAATGAGAAGCAAACCAATGCTCCCCTCTCTATGTCCTTTTCCCAAGTAAGTCCACCCCAGCTGCACGCAGTATTCTGGTCACAGTTTAGCAATGGCCTACTTAAAGCCATTTCTTCTTTCAGCATGCATCATCCCTTCAAGCAGTTCCAAAAACCCACCTGCTGCTGGCTTAGCTTCATTTCATTGCTTGGTCTTCCCTAGACTACCTGTTCCAATCACTCCCAGCCCCTCTTCCTACTTTGTGTCACTCTGCATTCATCTTTCCCATACAGATGGATTTATTCCACCAAACCATCCGTTTAAATGGGTGCACTCATCTTATACCAGTCCCAATAGAAATACCAGATGACAGCCTTTGAATTGTACTGTTTTCCTCAAAATTCATGTTCTTAGTTTGTTAACTGAGTTATATCAGCTAGGCTATGCCTCTTCCTAGAACTTACACAAGGTCACTGTCTGGTGGTCAATTAGTAATATGCAAAGAGTTGCACAGTAAGCAAGTAAATGCTTGGGGAATCAAATCTAGGGGTATCAAACTAAGTGCATTACTAGCTTATAAGACTATCGGTCTTTGCTGTACTGCCCTGCACGTATGACATGTAAACAAAAAAGAGACATAACACAAAATGTCTGACTGACTTCCAAAGCACGCCAATTAACTTATGACTAAACAATGTTACACTTCACAAAGCTAACAGCTGTCTAATGCTGATGTTTCCTGTATCAGAGGGGTTTGAAGTGCATATATATTATAAGCAGAACTGGACACTAACCACAGTCAGACTTCTCTGCTAATTGGATGCATACTGTTAAGTTACTCAAATATAATCCAGCTGTAATGTAGTGTATATGTGTGAACGTTCATCTACAGTCCCAAGTGTTTCTTTCAGCACCCCTTGTCCTTTGTTTGGATTTCCAGGGTCTTCACTATGAAAGTAAATCAGGTACCTGACAGAGTAGGTGATACTATCACATACAAGATAAGGAATGATGAGGTCTGGCAATGCAAGCAGAGGACCTTTGATTTTGAAAGATACTGCAAACGGCAATACAGCCTCAGTCCAGCACGACACACAACCCACGTTTATTAATATTATGAGCGCTTTTGTTTGGTACAATACCAAACTTCTTCAGAAAAACACATGTAACACAAAACATTCAACTGTTATACTTTAAAATTCATCATGTGATCAATCACCTGATCCAATTCCAACACTAGTCATGTGGTTTGCCCTACAAATTACTTAAAGGCATACATATTTTATATGCTATAAAGCTTAATTCATTGTTGTAAAGTTTCTTAGCTTCTGGAATATGTAGAAGAAAACAAAATTTTCCACCCTGTCATGTGTTACTATAATGGCTCATCTTTTGAAAATGCATAGTATCACACAGCAATAGCCACCCTGCTGTATTGTTAACGTAAAGTTTCTTAGCTTCTGGAACATCTAGTGCAGAATAATAACATCCACCATGCTGGGTATCATTGCAGGCCATCAATTTCATGCTGGTGTGATATATGACAGCATTATTTACTCCGTTTTGTCTTTATGCATTGAACAAACTGGACTTAAAAGAAATGAAGCATACAACATGCTCTTCTGTTTGTTAACCAGGTAAGTTCACTAGAGGATACAAATGTCCTTTTTCAGGGGCAACCCAACCAGAAGCAAAATCTGGGAAGTGACTTGCTCAAAATCACACAGTTTTCAGGTGAAAGCTAAAGAACTCAAACCAGGGCTACAACATTAAGTTATTTAGCAGCTCACAGCTCTAGCATATTAATACAATTAATGCTTAAAAATGACTGCATGTGCATAGTTATACCATGGTTATTTGACCAATCATTCATTAACTTAATGCAATTGCTGTAGTGAGCAACCAATCAGAATAAAGCTACTGTTACCACTGCACAAAGAGCTATTTTTTTAAATATACTACAAACTTAATTCACAGAAACCAATAAAAATCCCATCTCTTGAACTACAAAGGACAATACAGGCTGGGATGTCATTATAAAGTTTTGTGTTTTTCTTTTAAAATACTTTGCATACAAAGTGGCCAGTCTGTTTTCTACAACTATTTACTAAACAATGGATTGGTCAAAGATGCATAATTAAAGCACTGGATGTCACATGAAAGGAATAACTGAAAAAAAAAACTTGTAAAATATTTTAAGTCTTCCATTATCTGCAGCAATTAATCAATTATATCTGTTTTAGTCAGCCCCTTTCTTCATTGTTGGTATGGACTCTATTGGTTTCTTAACATATCTGAACATCACACAAATCAGTACTTTATAACTCAGTTTAATTTCTTTTACACCATTCTTCATCAATGTAATCTTATTCTATATGCTTTTCTTCATACATCATGGAAGGCTTTTTCCTGAGCATTCCACTAAAAATGTGATTTTTCCCAAAATGGCATTCCCATCAACAACTCAATTAGCTAATTGACTGGTTGATTAATTAAAAAGTAATAAAATAAAACAGAGTTTGCCCTTGACTGAAGAAGTAACAGTAGGCCAAAGTTAGTAGGTTGTGTAATAAAAGGACATTGAAGAGTTTCTGGGATAGATACTCAAACAGAAGATGCATACCGCTCAACTGTCCAGATTTTTGGCCTGTTCCTCATAAAATTTGTGGTTTTCTGCAAATCACTGGGATGATCTGAGGTAGTTGTGTACACTTACCATAAATGTAGATGCTCGAGTGTATTCACTGTTGCAGTCATTACATTTGGGTAATCTGCTGACAGGTTGCCATCAGTCGGCCTGAATTCCAAAGTCTTGGGTCCTGCATCGGTTGCTGTCTTCTCTTCCATGACGTCAGGTCGTCAGGGGTATAAAACATGCAGCCAATGCCATTTTTTTTAGTTTTTCTTGCCCCCGATGTCAGGTACCCACAAAAAGGTAGCAAAATTATATATATATATATATATATATATATATATATATATATAAATACATGCAACAATATAAACTTTACCTTCATCTACAAGCAAATACATCACATAGGTTGTAGAGGATAGAGAAGGAAAGATAAACTTCAGAATGACAGGGGGATAGCGGGAGGGTAACCTGGACTGCAACAGTGAATACACTCGAACATCTACATTTATGGTAAGTGTACACAACTGTACTATGTTCTTCGTGTTTCACTGTTGCAGTCATTACATTTGGGTAGAATCCCAAAGCTATGGTTGGGGACTGGAGCTAAACAGCATTAGGTGTGGCTATAAGGCCCTGCAGAACTGCAGTGGCAAAGCCTACCCTGGACTTAGAGAGGCAAATGCTAATGCTTTGTAAAGGTGTGAACAGAACTCCAAGTAGCAGCCTCTAGAATGTCTTTGGTTGGTACTCCTCTGAGAAAGGCTGCTGAAGTAGCTGCATCTCTGGTGGAATGAGATCTAATGCCCTTGGGCACAGGTTTACCATGGTATCAGTAGCAGAAACAGATGCAGTGGCTTATCCACTTTGAAATTGTCTGCTTTGAAATAGCCTTTCCTTCGGATCCTGCAGCATATGACACTAGTAATTGTACAGTTTTTCTTAGAGCTTTTGTCTTGCTCAAGTAGAATCTTAGCTGTCTGTGTACATCCAAGGAATGCAGAATTTTCTCCCCTTGTTCTGTGGATTTGGATAAAAGGTTGGCAGATGAATTGTTTGGTTAAGGGCCACACTGGAAACTACGTTAGGCATAAAAGTAGGATTTCTCCTCAGAGACACCCTGTCTGGGTAAAATATGATAAAAGGCTCTACAGCCATGAGGGCCTGTAGCTCTGAAACTCTTCTTGCTGAAGTAATTGCTAGTAGCAGAGCCATTTTCCATGATAAGAACTTTAGATCAGCAGTAGCAGCTGGTTCAAATGGAGGCAGGGTGAGCTTTTCCAACACATAATTGAGGTCCCATGCAGGTAATGGTGATCTTCTAGGAGGCCTTACATTTTTGGCTCCTCTAAGATATTGCTTTAGTAAAGGATGAGAAAAGATTGGTGGCTCTGTATTGTAATGAGCCAAAATGTCAGAGGCATGGATTTGGATTGATGAGAAAGATAGGCCTTTGTCAAGCATCTCAGTTAAGTATTGTAATAGCTGAGGAAAATTTAGTTTTGCTTTATCAGTTCCTTGTGCTTGATTCCAAGCACAGAATCTCTTCTATTTGTCAGCATAAGATTTTCTAGTACTAGGCCTTCTGGCTTCCAAAATGACATCCATCACAGCTTTAGTGAGAGGTGTTGTTTGTATGACTACATGATAAGCCATGCTGCCAGGTTCAGAGTCTGTAGTTGATTGTTCAGGATCTGATTATTTTGCTGGGACAGTAGTTGTGTTCTTTGAGGCAAGGTCCAAGCTGGGTATTGAGCCAAGTTCCTTAGGATTGGGTACCAGTATTGGCGGGGCCAGTCCAGGGCAATTAATATCATCTTTGGCTTCTCTTGTCTGACTTTTAGGAGGACCTTGGGTAGAAGTGGCAGAGGAGGAAAGGCGTAAACTGAAGGATAGGGCGTCCACTTTCCATGCTTGTCTGTGATAAGTCCTTGTACAGAATCTTTTCAATTGATAATTTTGAGGAGAGGCAAATAGATCTATGTCTGGGCTCCCCCATTTCTCTGTTATCATGCTGAAGACTTGTGAATTTAGTTTCCAGTCTTGCAGATCCAAGAGGTTTCTGCTTAAATCGTCTGCCAGACTTTTTTGTTTTCCTGGCAGGAATTGAGCTTGAAGATGTATTTGGTAGGTCAAAGCTGTGTCCCACAGTGCCATGGCTAATCTGCAAAGGGGGTATGAGTGTGTGCCCCCTTGCTTGTTTATATACCACATAACTGTGGTGTTGTCCATCTTTATCAGTAATTGTCCTGGATGAAGTAAGTCCTTGAAGGCTGTTAGGGCATTTTGAACAGCTAGCATCTCTTTCTGGTTGATATGTAAATGCATTTGTTTTGGTGTCCATAAACCCCGAATGCATCTTCCTGCCATGTGGGCCCCCCAGGCATAATCTGATGCGTCTGTTGTTAAGGTTTGGCTGGCAGGGGGTAGAGAGAAGGGCAGTCCCATGTTTTGGTGACATGCCTTTGCCCACCATAGAAACTCCTGTTGCAGGCAAGGAATGAGAGGAATCATTGTTTCCAGACTGTGTGAATGTTGACTCCATAAACTTTTTAGGTACCATTGAAGTTTCTTCATATGCAGTCTTGCATATGGAATTAGTAGGATGCAGGATGCCATGAAGCCCAGAACCTGCAGAATTTGCCTTGCAGAAGACTGGGTTTTTGTTGCCATCAGTTTGAAGTAAGCAGTCAGTTGCCTTTGCTTGTCTGGCATGAGGTAAACCATCTGGGCAGTTGTATCCAAGCTTGAACCCAGGAATGTTATTTTTGAGAGGGTATCAGTTGTGATTTCTTTTAATTTATTATGTACCCTAGGCATGTCAGCAGCCTTTTCACAAATGCCAGGTGTCGGAGAAGAGTGCCCTTGTTCTCTGCTTGAATGAGAGAGTCATCCAAGTAAGGGTAAATTTGTATACTTCTTTGTCTGCAAAATGCAATTACTGGTGCCAGGCACTTTGTAAAGACCCTGGGCACAGTAGATAAGCCAAAGGGCAGTGCAGAGAATGGGTAATGTCTTAAGCCAGCCTTGAATCTGAGGTATCTTCTACACGATTGTCTTATTGGGACATGCAGGTATGCCTCTTTTAGATCTAAAGTCACCAGCCAAGCATTCTTCCCCAGCATGGGCAGAAGCTGCTGCAAAGTCAGCATTTTGAATTTTGGAATGTCCAGGTATGTGTTCAAAATCAATAAATCCAGTATTGGCCGCCAGGCCTTGTCCTTTCTGGGTACCAAGAACAGTCTTGAGTAAAAGCCTTGTCCTTTTTCCTGTTCTGGCACTGTCTGAATGGCCCCCATATCCATGAGGGACGTAACCTGTTTCTGTGCCTCTGCCCATTGATTTTTTGGCAGATCTGGCCAACCATTTGCCATTGGCAGAGTGTGGAAATGGAATCTTTATCCCTGTGATACAATGTTTAGTACCCAATTGTCCTGGGTTATTAACTGCCAATTTTGAGCAAAAAGTGCTAATTTTCCCCCTATGGGTGCTGCCAAAAGATAAGTGCTTGGTGTAGGCAGAGGGAAGTCATTGTGATTGCTTTCTGTAGGTTTCCGCTTTATCTCCTCCAGATTTGGAGGTGGAAGCACCCCATTGCTTTGACCTGTATGAATCTTGTGCCTGGTATCTGGAACCCTTAGGGTGTCTGGATTTGCCCCTTTGAGCTCTGTCTGACACAAGAAAGGACCAAATTTTTGTAGGCCAGTGTCTACTGAATCTTGGTGTCTGCACTTATAGGAAGTCTTTGACAGTTTGCATAGACTTAGCTTTGTCTTCCTGTTTCTTTAAAACCTCTTCTGCCTTAATGCCAAACAGAGAATCATGATGTAAAGGTGCATCTAGCAATTTAGCTTTAACATGGTCAGGCAAATTTTGTTCCTTTAACCAGGCATGCCTCCTAATCACAGATCCAGTAACTGCGGCCCTGCAGGAGGCCTCTAAGGAATCAAAACCACATTGCAAAGTATGCTTTCCAACTTGTTCAGCTGTGTTCAATAATTCCTGCAATTCTTTATTTTCTGTACATTCTGAAATCAACATCATTTTCTGTTTCAGCAATCCCATAACATGTTGTTGGTACTTAAGCATATGAAATTGACAGTTTAAGGCCCTGACTGCCAATGATGCAGATGTATAAACCTTTTTACCTAAATGTCTAGTGCCTTGAATCTCTGTCAGAGGGGGTAGGATTTTTTGCTGTTGAGGCCTTAACTCCCTTTGGACCCTGTGAAATAGTTTCAGGATCAGCAGCAGGGTTTCTAAATAAAAATGTATGTGAGTCAGGGACCCTATAATATCTGTCAGGCTTACTGGGAGCCGGAGGTAAGGAGTCAGTGGTCAAGCTTAAATCCGAAAACACACCATCCACAATGTCTAAAACAGGGGGAATGGCTAAAGGCTTGTGCTGAGGGAGAAGAAGGAAATCCCTGAGCCTTTTTTTTGATTCTGAGAA
Organism: Protopterus annectens; assembly: GCF_019279795.1. Lineage (NCBI taxonomy): Eukaryota > Metazoa > Chordata > Ceratodontiformes > Protopteridae > Protopterus > Protopterus annectens. Next base: position 201,579,415 of record NC_056733.1, read on the forward strand.
GTCTTGACTCTCCCACTGAAAATGCTCCCTCAAAGTATGCAAAGTTTCTCCAAATTAATAATCCTCAGGAGGAGATGCAGAGGGAATAGACTCCTCAGCATCAGAATCCTCATAGGGAGGTATAGATAATTCCTGATCAGAAGACGAATCAGAAGAAATAGAAACCTGATCTGAAGATTCATAATCAGTGTCTTGCCTAGGCCTCTTATCTGGAGGGGGATGTGTACCCCTGATCAAGGTAATAAGGTCTTCAGCCATTTTGATCATCTGTTTTTTTAGGCATAGAGACCTGTGAACGTGGCTCATGCATCATTTTTTTAGTTTTAGAAGTTGCTTTTGTCTTTGGATTTGCAGCTGTCATCAGTTTGATATACAAATGTTGAGGTCTGAATACACCCTCAGAAGCCGGTGCCTGCTCAGCGGCTCTGGACCCATCCGAGGGAGATACATCCGTCGGTCCAATACCTTGAGTATCTTGCAGCATGCTGGACTCCACATGGGTGTCGGTAGAGGCCTGTGACTTGAAGGTAGTGGGTATCAGGGGCTGCGAAAGTGCCTCACTGAGTACTGACAAACTGGTGACTGGCTTTGGAGAAGCTTTGTCGTCGGTTTTGGATCTCGACTGCCTTTCTCTGTCCTTTTCTTTGCATTTTTTATGTACTCCGGTAGTCAGATTGCTATCCAACTACATTTCTGGGTAGTTAAATCTGTTTCCAAAATACTCTGATGAAAAAATATACCGACACTTAATAGTGCGTTGGTTAAATCTAGCACAAAACCGACAGCCAGGCACGTTGTGATCAGGGCCTAGGCGAGGAATACAGTATAAATGGAAATCTTTATGAGGTATTTGCTTCCTACAAGTAATACAATTATTAACTTTTTCTGACATCGGTAAAAAGCAAGAAAAAAGTTTCCCCAACGGGGTACTTAGCTTTAGTGAAGACTTCGGTTCTGAAACTCAAACTCGAATATTTCAGTGGTCGGCCGACCGGCACTTGCGAAATGCTTCTGCTTCGGGCACCACGCGGCTAGAAAGACTAAAGAAAATGGCGTCGGCTGCATGTTTTATACTCCTGACGACCTGATGAAATGGAAGAGAAGACAGAAACTGACGCAGGACCCAAGACTTTGGACTTCAGGCCAACTGAGGGCAACCTGCCAGCAGATTAACCAAATGTAATGACTGCAACAGTGAAACATGAAGAACATCTAAATAATGACATATATTTGAGTTTCAAACTTCACATCCTTCAGAAAATGTATGTTAAGAGGGGTGTGGCCAAGGATGAACACAGGATAGCAGCAGATTTCTTCAGCTCCACCAATTTCACTGCACTGACAGGAATTAATTACTTAAAAAATTAATTTATGAAGTAATTTTCTTTCTAAATATGTTTGTTTTATATATTTCTTGAACTATATCTAAAAAAGAAAGGAAATTTTAACAATATTCCTGTCAGAAATCACTTTGGAAATTTTCCTGTCAGTTTCTCTGTCTGAAATGAGTTCCAGTAAGACAAATTCTCAAGACTCCAGCATCAAGAAAGAACTTCAGTTTCTGATAACTACAATCCAGCAACTTACTGCCAAGATGGATAAACAGGATACTAAAATTGATACCTTCATAGAAAAAACTACAAAACAAATAGACTTGTTACATATAGACTTGCAACAACAGAAGATCCAGATGACAAGCATAGAAGAGGCTGTAAATGACATGGAAAATAGAATCCAAGAAGAGGAAATCAACGTTGAGTTTTTGCTGAAACAAAATACACATCTACAAACAAAGCTTGATGACCTGGAAAATAGATCTAGGCGCAATAACATTAGGATTTTTGGACTGCCAGAAAATATTGAAGGTAACAATATTACTTCTTTTTTAACAACATGGCTCCCTAAAACTTTAGACTTACCAGAAGCTTTCTCTTTTGGTATCGAAAGAGCCCATAGATCTATAGCTAATACTAACTCTAACAAAAAGTATCCTAGATCAGTTATAGTCAGATTTCTATCATCTTCTGATAAAGAAATTGTTCTTAAATCTGCTTGGGCTAAAGCTCCTGTTAAAATTAATGAGACAACTGTGCATTTTGATAATGACTATTCTTCCTTGGTAATTACTAAAAGAAAAGTATTTCTGCCATTAATAAAGGAGATTAAAAAAGCACAGTTTAAAACCTACCTTCTGTTTCCTGCCAAGCTAAAAATCTTCCTTCCTGATGGTCCTAAAATTTTTGATGACTTAGACTCTGCATTGCTGTTTATCAAAAAAAATAAGATTCTGGATAAAATAGAGGAAATGGAATGGGCTAGTCCTTCATTAAAGAGGTTGGCAACTGAAACTTCGTGGAAGACTTCAGAGAAGAAGAAGAGACTAAAAAACAAATGACATGTTCTTTTTTTTTTCTCTCACTTTAATTTTCTTCATTATTAATCTTTTTAAATATAGTTTCTGCATTTTCAGAAAGCCACAAATATTCTGAAAAATATTTAATCAAAATTATTTTCTGTGTACAAAGAGCTGTTTTGTCTCATAAGCAATCAAAATATCTGAGGAACTAATAACAAGCTATCATTCAATATGCTTCTCTTTCTGACAAAGATAATTAAGGTCAGTAACTTGATACATTTTTTTTCCTTCTTTCTTCTCTCTTCTTTTTTTTTATTTTAAACAATAACATTCTATTTAGATTATGCAGTGGGTAAGGGGTGGGGGAGGGCAGAGTGAGAAATGTGATGAGAATATGATAAATGGAATGATAATTTATTTATTCCTTGTAAAAAGTTTATATGCTGTTTAAATGCTATTGCTAATTATACTTTCTTGATTATATTGCTTATGCTTATTCACAAATAATATATCATGCTTTAATTAATAATAATTAGAACTAAATAATAGTAAATAGTATGTTTCATTTCCATCTTTATTAATATAAACAGCAAGTAATATTCCACTGTAAATACTTTTTATAGCTTCCTTTTACATTTTTTTATCTATATTTTGCTCTCTCTTATTTCCTACTTTCTCTTTTTCTTTTCTCTTATTTCCTACTTTCTCTTTTTCTTTTCTCTGTTCTTTCTCTTTATTCTCTTTCATATTAATATATTGACATTATTTTGATCATACAGGTACAGTAAATAATAAGATTTGTATAAAAATTGAATTAGAGCAAAAATAATCTGTTCTATCACATATTAATAACTTTGGGCTTAGTTTCACTTTCATAGAGGCTGTAATAACTTGTAAAGTGCTTCGCGAAGGTTTTGCTATGTTTAGCTTCACTTATACTGCTAAATGAATGTCAGTCACTTGTTTTAACAAAATTCCCGCCAAAATCTTAAGGGAGACAATTTGGGATGTGGGTTACCTCGTGAACAGTGTCCTCGAGTTGTTTTAAAAGCTTCAACACTCAAAACTCACGCAGAGAAGCTGAAAGCAGTCAAATTGAACTTTGACCCCAGAATTCACGCTGACACATCGCAGATTCATGAAGAACACTCAACCAGGAAGTAGAACTGCTGCAAATGACTCTCTGATGGAATATGAACTCTTTATCATTTAAATGTGAGTTATTTTATATAATTACTTAGTTATTTATGTTATAATTTATAAAATATGTAAGTTATAATGATTTTGAATGATGAAGTTTCTCATAGTAAGCAAATGTAATCTTTTAGAAGGCATAGAAAGTGAAACTTTTATACAAGTGTTTTTGAAAGTTCACTTGACTGCAGCTTATTAATGTATGTAAAAAAACCTATGATTTAAACTTATACACTGCTATGATTAATTTGATTTATATGATTGACAAGCATAAATAACTTTATGACTCTATTCTGGAAGAAGTTGTCATCTGACATTTTTTAAAGCAGCAGCTTAGATATTCAAAACACTGATGGCTTTCTTCACAATAAAGCAAGTGTTTTTGAAAACTTGCTTAACTTTGCAGTATGATTTATAGCAATACCTATAAATATAATATTTTATTCTACTGACAATAATAAGTATAAGAAAAAAGCTCTGATGCAAGTAATTTAAAGTCTTTTGGAAGCTGTTAACTGCATTTACATGACAGAATATAGATACATCTTAATATATGTAATGTATGAATCATATTAGCCAAAGTTATTGATCTAATTGAACATTAGAACTTATTTTATAAACTTTGAATAAATTAATGTGTAGATATGCCCTTCCTTTTTTTTTTTTTCTTTCTCTCTCTCCTCTCTTCTCTTCCTCTTCTCTTTCTTTTATCTCTCTTCTTGGTTCCTAATATCAAGTTTATTTGAATGCTATTTGAATATAAATGTATTATATTAAATAGATGTATATAGTAGTATGAAATATTTTAAAAAAAGAAATGGTTTCTCTTAGTATATATGATGCTGTTTTATCAAACAGATAATCTAATTGAAAGTTATTAATTTAAGTTAAATATAACAAGTATTAAATTGATAAGGTGGCAGCTGAGGGTGCTGCTTGGTAGTAGGGTTAACAGGTAGTATGTACTCACTCTAGCTGGAGTTTAACTCTCCAGGCTGGGTGCAAGGTTTAATCCTTACATTATTTTTCTTGTTCACTGTTGTATGTATATAGTTCTGACATCCACAGTACACTTTGTAAGCTCATTGTCACTACAAACAAAATTAAATCTTATACAAAATCCCATAAGAGACTCACAAATACAGCTATATCTAAAGGTACACCTAAAGGAGGAGGTATAATATTACTTTATTTTTTTGTTAATTTATTTTAATCAGTGCTTGCCTATGTTTTAAATTAAAAAAATGACTTCTCTAAAACTATAAATTTTTAATTTCTTTAAACATGAATAATCCAAGTAATCCATGCTTAAAATATAAGAACCATGAATTTACATAAGGCCAACTTAGTCTTCCTACAACAAACACACACAAAACGAAAAAGATATTACTAATAAAAATATACAGTATTGGTTAGTTCAGAGCACACCTTCCAGAGGAAAAAGAGTTTCAGGCAGAAAAGAGGTGGCTATTTTATGGAATAAAAGTATGCCCATTCCTAAAACTATTAAGTCTTATCAGGATGATAAAGGAATGTTTTGTAATTATACAAATACAAATTACATTAAGAAATAATATATATTGATAATTGGATATGGTATTATCACAGTTGGTAACCATCTGATAAGATCATATCATTCTATAGGAGATATTATTTTAGCTGGTGACTTATATTGTTTTACATGAAATGACACTATTGTATTAGGAAAAAAAAAAATTTCACCACTATAGGAAAAAAGGAAATTACATCTAATGCAAAACTCATTTAAAATGGATGTAATAATTATCATTTACCCAAAACTACCACACATTTTTTCTAACAATTCAAAAACCTTACCAAAAATAGATAGACCTTTATTTCTAAGTTAGATTAAAGTAAACTAGACTTTATAAACATAATAATAAAGAAAATATTATGGATATGGTGTCATTGGAAGAAATAAACAAACTAAATGAGAAATACAAAGAAATGCAACCCAAAAGTTTAAAACTTTAGAAAAGAGAAATACAAGTTCTACTCTTACTCAATAAGCCCCAAATACTTGCATAGATCTAAAAACAAAAAAAAAGGTTAAATAAGCAAAATCACATCAAAGAAATCTTTCAAGGAAAAGAAGAATGTTTCTAGTCTACCAGAAATACTATAGATGAATTTAGAAATCACTTTCACAAAATTAACTATATTAACATTAATTAAGAATCTAAAGATAAAATAAGGGAATTTATAACCACAAATATGAATAAAAACTTAATAATAAAATAGATTAAACTATTGATAATAGTATTTCATATACAGAGGTTGTTATACAAATAAACGCTTTAAATCAAATAAAACACCAGGTAATGATGGTATTACACACCAGATATATAAACTTTTTCTAAAAGTACATACCTATTAATTAATAAGGTTTTTATTTTGCCCAAATGAATTAATAACCCCCCATCTTAAGTAATATACATTTATTTCAAGCAACCTAAAACCTAGCAAAGATCCAAACGGATGTGTACTTCCCACGACCCATCCTTCATTACTTCTTATTAATGTTGATTATAAAATGTTTATGAGTATTTTTGCTGATTGATTGAAACAATCATCCCTGCATGTATATAGATCAGACAGGTTTCCATTGTAAATAGAAATACTTTTTGATAAATACAAGGAGACATTCCTAACATTAATTGACTTTGCAAATAGGAAAAAGAAAGATTTAAATTCTTATCTTGATATAAGCTCAGCGTTTGATTCAGTAAGTTGGGACTACCTGTTTACCTTACTGAAGTTCACAAACTTCTCCTAATTGAGCATTTATACAGAGGAACATTGGCTTATATTAAGATAGGAACATATGTCTCAAAAATACCAATCTTTAAAGGTACAAAACAGGTGTCCACTCTCTCCACTATTATTTACTTTAATAATGGAGAAACAGTATGGACATAGAGGATTTGAAATAGATGAAAATACAACATCTAAAATTCAACTCTTTGCAGATGATGTTCTAATTACATCAGCAGGATCTAATCTGTTTGATAAAATGATAAATTTTAAAAGTATTTCTGGTTTAATATTCAATGAAGAAAAACTAAAATACTACCTATATATGCATGAAAAATGTTCTCGGTCAGATAACTTATTTAGGTATAATAGACATTAAATCTATTATACATAATAATTATAATGCCTGTCTTCTTAATATACAAAATCTCTTTAATACCTGGAATAATATGTGTTTTACTATGGAAGAGAGACTTACAATTATTAAAATGATATTTTTTCCCAAGATATTATACTTAATACAATCAATAATACTTCCACCTACAAAAGAAATTGAATACACTAATGTTAAATTTCCTCTAATAGACCTAGGAGGGTATTTCTTTTCCAGACTTCAATTTATATACTATCTCTTCTACTTTATTAATAGATCAGTCATATGCTGCAAAATGGAAAGATTACTGGGAGATAATTAGTATTCACTTCATGAAAATCTCTTTAACAAATAAAAATATGATTGTAAATAACTCCATGTTATGGTTACTAAAAGAATTTTGCACCTCACCTATTACACCTAAACATATAGTTAGTTACCCATTCACCATTATTATTAGCCTTTATATTCATGCATCCTAAATATAAAGAATGGAATTTTATTATATTCCTATAATGTATACTGGTATGCTTTTGTCATCCACTTCTGAAGGATCTCATTTAACTACAGATAATGATCTAAAGTACTGGTATCAGTTGATATCTGATAATAAAGTTAAAAATCTAGATTTCTTAAAACAAGAATTTGATCTAAGAGAAACTTGCTGGTTAGAGGTTCAGACCTTTAGGCAATATCTCATTGATAAAATAGATCTAATGTCTATAACAGTTAAAGAATCTGTCCCAACATTGATTGATTACTTGATATCAAATTTACAACATAAAGTTTCTGATAAAGGTCAACTTTCATACATACATAAAATTATCAGACAAGAAACTTTTTACAGTGTAGATACCTACTGGAATTATTTCATTTCCATTAATGGTGATCCACCAAATCAACAAGATAAACAATATATACGTCTTCCATTGTCTGGAGACTTTTTACATGGAAATTTTTACATAGATCCTTTTATACACCTTTGATGATGAATAAAATAAATAATAAAGATAATCTATGTAAAAGATGTAATATAGAAATTAATGCAGACTGGGCTCATATGTTTTATGACTGTATAAAATTGAAAGAATATTGGAAGTCAATTAATGAATTTTTGCAGGCTCTTTTTACAGATAATTTTATTATTTCTAAATCCCTTATATTATTCAACACACCTGTACCTCAAAGTGTTAAAAAGGTTAAGCTTCCCTTGTTATGGTCTATCCTAGCAGTGGCTAGAAAAATAATAACCAGAAATTGGATTTCAGATACACCTCCTTCGTTCAATGAATTTAAAAATGTTATGAATATAGTGTGCCATATGGAATTGAATACAGTGAAGTTAAGAACTAATAGAAAAACATCTTATTATATTGTATGGGATAATTTACAAAACTTGTTAAACAAATCTTAACTTCAATAACATGGTATTTTAGTTTAATTAATTGATCTGATTGTAATTGATGTCTTTGTAAATACTTTGGTTGTTTTGTTGAATGTTATAATCATACCTATTTTAATTACTTGTATAAAATTGTTATGATATTTTCTTGTATGTTAAAAACAATAAACTTGTTTTAAAAAAAAAAAGAAAATGTATGTTAAAACAAGCCTGGTTACTCTATCAACTTTCTAAGTTTATAAGAGCATTATTTAAAATATTTCCCTATTTTTGGGCCTTTGAACCCCATTTTGTCAGGCTTTGTCCAGATTTCTTACACTAAAAGGTTGAGAGGTATGCAAGATGTGACAGTGTACAGTTACAAAGTTATAGGAAAAGTGATCATAATATTAACAAAGAAGAAGAGGAGGGAACTGACATGCAGAGGTAGGTGACAAGCAATGAGTGCTAGAAGAATGGCAATGTAGATCATTCTGGCAGTTGGTGCAGAGGTTAAGGTTATAAGTGGGAGTTCCTATTGTACATAGTTTGATTCTCTCAGCCCTCCCTTGTCTACTGTGTGACCCTGTGCAAGTCACTTAACCAGACATTACTCTTGGATCACCCCTGAAAAGGGACTGTGTGTCCAGTGAGCCTATCTGATTAACAAGTAAATTTTTTTTTTGGGGGGCGTTAATATAATGCTTTAGGTATTTACTTCACAGATACAAGGTACAGGGTTTGTTTCTGAACTTTGAAAGGTAAATTGGCTGCAAATAGCCTACAAGGGGAGCTAGTTTAGTATTTACCTATGCGCCTATGAACCTATGAAATGAGAATGCATGTCATTACTGGGGTGACACAAGAAAAAGGAGAATACATGGTATTACCACAGTGACACTGAAAATTCATACAGGTCAGGAAGACAGGAGCCTAGGCAAGAAAAGGACATGAAGAAAAAGCCAATAAGTTATTTAACAGGGACCAGAGGACAGGAACAGCATTTTGGGAGAATATCAACAGGGTATTGATGAAGTCAGTCAAACTCATGTTGAGAAATACTGCTGCATCAGTAGTTAGTGGGACAGGGCAATTTAATGTGAAGGAGACTGTAGCAATATTGGCATTGGACAAAGCAGCCTCCACACTGTGAAGACATATCAGAAACAAGGGTATATACCATGTGTGATTCAACATATTAGAACAAATCTGACAAATTAAATACCTAATGGTCAAGGAGGTAAAACACAAAGGCTTTTCACAGACACCATGGTGCTTTGTAAAAATTCTGGAAGAGGACATCTTTAGGGGTGTCTAAGCCTATTATGCAGTTTCCAAATCCAAAGGTTCTGCTAAAAGTAGAAAGCACAAAGTTGCTTATACCTGTCTCACTCTGGCCAAAACAAGATTAGTTCTTCATGGAGATGGTCATTCCGTTGCACTACTTTTTACTTGTTGGGATCTTCTGATGCAAAATGATGGGCAATACAGATATCAGAACTCTGCATGTTACCACATGGGAACTGATGTTCCAATTACAAAACAGACGTTTTCTCCACAGATAGTTCAATTTCTGCAAGATGACAGAACATTCCTTACAATAAACCTCATTTGCCAAAGTGGAAATACTTCCCACTGATGTTGAAAGGATTTATGATGCTTCAAGTTCAGTTCTATAGTATCCTAAATTATTCTTTACCATCTCTTGTACAAAAGTTTGCCTTATACATCTCATAAGACTCACTGTTTTATGTTATCAATCTGTCTTTCAAAGGAACCTAACTTAGCTCTAGGCCTGCTGGAGCTCTTCACTTGAATCCTTTTAAGAGACTCATTCTTCCAAATTATGACCTGAACTTTCTTTAAATAATGTTAACAAAAACACCCATTTTGATACAACTAAAATTCTATCCATCCATTTTCTAACCACTTTTCTTGTGAAAGTTGCAGTGGAAGCAAGCTGAATGTTTCCAGTTCTTTCAGGGGAATCACTAGACATTTCCAGCAAATCTAAAGTAGAGAGAATTCCTCCAATGTGTCCTGTCTCTACTCACTCTTCACATCTAATACCTTTCTATGCATCCCCTTCAACCCTCTGTATTCCAGCTACTACCCCCAACTATCCAAATTCCACAGCCACCTCTTAAAACTGTGAATTTGCCTCACATCCTGTCCACCTGTAACTTCTCCCAAGAGGTGATCACTTTCTTTTATTGCCTCATTCACACCTTTGACCAATATCTTAGTCCAGAGCTTTGGCAGGTCACTTTGAATCATCTTCTCACCTTCCAGCAATGGACGAGCCCTAGGACATTCCTTAACTCCTTATGTGTGACTTGGATCATCTTTTTCACCCCACCCAAACTTCATTTCCATTTTGTACACCTCAGCTCTTTGTTTTCCCTGTCTCAGATTCATCTGGTTCAAATTTGCTGTCATTATGGTGAAAGTTGCAGTGCTAGTTTTGCAGAAGGTCAAAAATCTCAAGGATCCCCTTCTCCATCATTGTGCTTGCCTTTATCCTGTCGTAGCTTATTCTTGACCCACTACCCCTGCAAATGTCTGTTAAAGATTCTTTAAATCACCCTTGTTTGCTTACCTGTAGATGCCACCCAAATGTTTCACTTGTTACAGCATCCAGAGGGTCACCATTATTTTAATCACTTCAATTATCCGTCTCAAAGATCCCACATTCTATGTCACTTCTTTGGTATGCAGACTATTTTAGTCTTTGCTTGTCCCAGTTCTTCTCTAACATTGTCTCTTGTTTGAGGTCTTGAACAAGGCCAATTCAGACTCCAAATTCCTGAATTCACAATATATACAGAAAATGTTATTTTGGAGATGGGGTTGAAGTCACCCCACACAGATGCACTAGCTAGCAATTCCCAGGATACCCTCAATACATTGTTTAGACTCGTAGATCTAGGACCCCAATAAGGAGTAAATGGTGGTGATGTCACAGGGCAAAATTACTTCTGCTGACCCAAGTGTCCAAATTACATGTCCAGAGAGCAAGGGAAAATCTAGAACCTAAGTCATAAACCTCTGGCCTAACCTGCTTCTATACCAAATACAGTTATGAGCATTTTCATGTTTTAATATGGTGTTTGCTAAATTCAATCCATCCAACCCATTTCTAGCATAAACTTAAAAAAGTGATTCACTACTCTGATCCAGATAAGTAAAGCCATTCTTCTCAGTAACTAGGTACCTCCATTGCTCCCAACGTAAGCACTAAAGTCTCCCAGCAGACCTACAGAATCAGTAGATGTTACCACGTCAAACACTACACTCATGGGCAAGACTACAGAATTAGTAATTGGTATTGCATTGAACCCTATACATCTGATCTCTGAAGAAGTCAAATACTCCAAATAGCTGTTAGGTGATATTCCAAAGCAACAGACAGACAGGCCTTTTTTTTCTGCAACTTGCAGACAAATAGAGGTAACCTTCTGATTTATTGTCACAAACTCCAATGACATGGCCCCCATTCAAGGCCATGTGAATATCCCTAAATCTGAACACGTCTTCTTCAAAGGGACAAGAGCAGAGCAGGAGACAGGCCACTGTAACTTGAAAAGTCTAGTTCTAAATCAAATGCCATATTTTGAACCTGCTATACAAGCTTCTTTAATCTGTCACACATCTGCCAGTCACCTGACTGGATAGAAAACAGTTCATTAAAATGATTTTGGAGCTTCACACTTGTGTCTGTATGTGTGTGTTCTGTCTTCTACAAAGCTTTTTCATAAGGACAGGGGACTTTCATTCGTAAATTCTTTGCTTTTGCCAAAACTGGTAGCAGACACTACCATAAATCAGAAAATCTAGTAACCTTCTTTATTATTCGCAATCTCGAAAATGAGAGAACATAATATTACTTAGCCAGGATTGAAGGAAACACCCACTTACATACATTCTCTAGAAGGAAAAAAACACAAAGACATTAAACCAACTTGCAGTGTCTTTTTCACCAGCTAAATTAAGCCCATATCTCTCAACCTCTTAGTGCAAAAAATCTTGACAAATCCTGTCATAATGGGGGACAAAGCCCCAAAAATAGGGACACATTTTAAATATTGCTCTTATAAACTTAGAGAATTGCTAGAATAACAGGAGTTGTGTTAGAAAGCATTTTCTGAATGATATGAAGTCTGAAACTCAAATGCATGTCATTATTTAGTGACTTCAATCCTCAGCTCATCCCAGTGATTTGTCAAAAAAGCACAGTTTTTATGAGGAACAGACGAAAAATATGAGGCAAAAATCTGGGCATTCTGTGAAAATCTGTACAGTTGAGAGGTATGATTTAAGCCTTCCAACACAGGAGAAAACAATTTCAAACTGAAGTGATATTTGCATCAGATTTTGTGTGAAAGATATTACAATGGTTTGTCAAAACACATTGTGGCAGAAACATGACAGCTTCTGCTGCTTTCCTCTCCAGCAGAGTGTAACCTGCTACTGTTTGAACTATGTGGTCAGCAGTCCATACGTTTACTAAATATTATAATCTGCATTGCATTTACAAAGACAGAAGGAGCTGGATTATGGGAGGTTTACAAGGCACAGCGTGCTACATGAGACCTTCTCTGTCTGGGGAGCACAGCCTGTGTTTCTACTCAACCATGTATGCCTACGAGCAAGGATGAAGAAATATTATTGTAGAGCTGTATGAGGTACTCACCAAACGAACACATGGCTGAGTCATTTAGGTTACCCTCACACCACTGCCTCATGTTTACACGTTGCTTACTTAATCAGGAATTCCAACAATGTCAAGTGTCAGATAAATTATTGGGGCAGTGCTGCTAAATGAATGATGAAGACTGGACTGATGGCTGCACAGCTTGTCCATACTATTCAGTGGAGCCCCAGATATGGTGCAAATTAAACTAAAATTAAAGATCCATCCACACACAAAAAAAACAATAACATTTAATTTAGGGCTTTTGTCCCATAGTAGCGCTGGGCTTCTTCACAGCATAAAGACCAGTAACAAAAATCTTGATTTAAATATTCATTAGTTACTTGACATTACTGTACAATATTACGCACAAATAATGCAAAAATATAAATTAAAAAAGTCAATTCCACAATAAAACACAACTAATTTTATCTTCTTTCCAACCTTTCTAGATAATAAAAAATATGTTAATAGTTACATTTAACCCTGGAAACTTGTCAGCCTATAATCACAACTGCCACCTCAACACACACTTGGGTTTGACAGCTACATGTCCTGCAAACAACAAGCTGTTAAATGCCAAAATAAGATTGTTGCTTTCCTTCCCACAACAGTGAGTGGCCCTCGTGGCTGTGTTCAAGGCCATCTCTTATTCAGCCTGTTAGGGAATGATTCACTCTCAGCAGGTAAACATGCAAAAATCACCCAATATGCAGCAGATTATTCCACTCTGATCTATGCTGCTAAATGTATGATTCACTTTCCTGTTTTGAAACCTTCCTTCATATTTCCAAACCTTTTTATACAACCCCCAGATATAAAAGCTTATGTTCAGCCCAATACAACAAGACAAATCTCTCTTCACGCTAACCTGCACAAACATAAAAAGTGAATTATTATCCTACACTAAACTGCTGGATGTAATAAATAAATACAATAAATAAATAAAACTGTGTTGCCATGAATTATTTACATGTTGTTGATCAGATTAGTCTTACTATGCCAATGGTCTCTTTCAGTAATTCATACTGACTGGCGGAAAATTTGACCAGGGCACCAAGGAACTTCTGCTACTTGTTGTAATGCTTCCTGTAACCAGAGTGAAGGACCATGGGGGAGGAGGTAAGATGGTGGTGAAGTGCAATATAATTACAACTAGTGATGTGGAATGAGTAAAACAGGTGGGTTTGGAAGAAGAAAGAGCTGTGGAGGAGAGTGAAAGATGTGTGGAGGGATCCAGTGTTAGTAGAAAGGAAAAAAAAAGATACAGCAATGATCTGCAACAAATTGTAGATATAAATTATGGAGATTCAACCACCTAGGTAGGAGACTAATAAATTGTTGCAGCTATTAGACAAGGAAGATTCAACACAGGAATCAGCAGTGTCATGAGGAGATAGACCAGAAAGATTATTTCAAGAGACTGATGAGAAGAGAAGATAACATACATGGAACTATGCATTATAAAAAGATAGCCAGAAATCGGCAAACAAGCAGAAAACATATGCAGAGATGGCAGGGCTCTAGAGGACAGATATAAATGGTAAGAATATAATAAAAAAGTAATGTAATCAACAGATAATACATTTGGGATAAAATTATCATACCACTAAGTTTTGAAAACTAAAATATATGGTCCTTTCTACATCTAGGTAAGGAAACATTTTGTGACATTACTTTTGAAACTGTTGGACTGTTACAGAAATCTTTTAAACTTTTTGAAAACAATAGGAACATATGTCCCTAGAATGAGTTTGTATTAATAAGGAAAAGAATACAAAATGTTAAAAAGTGTTTATTCAGTTTACACCAGACAAAATTTTGGAAAATTATGCTATTATTTTTTTAAAGAAATGTATAAAAAGTAAAAAGCGCTAACAAAAGATGAAAAGAATGTGTGAGACAGGGGATGAAAATGGGAAGTCTGTTTGAAATGTGAAAAGAATGGCATAAATTATTTGTTAAGTATTGTATTTATTTCAGGTTATAGAGAGGTACTGGCATACAGGGGCCAACCAAAAGCATGTATTGTTTGAAGGTATATGATGCACTTAATAAATGAGTGTACAAAAAGACATTGTCATCAATGTGGGGAAAGGGGACCTTCAATTCAAAATTGTAAGGCAGAGTGCTAGAAATGTAAAAAGAAGGGTTATTTCTGGTTTAACTGTGAGACTCAGGAAAGAGACATATTCCAACAGCCACTGCCTCGTATGGCTAAAGAAAAACATGGTTAAGAGTCAGTTCACCAGGTTATCCCATTTCATTTCTGATGAAGCAATATGTTTCGATGAAGCCAACAAAATGGTCAAAATGTTTTAAGATACACACTATTCTATGGACTTTATTAATGTTTTTAAGAATGAAATCATTAAAGACAGATCTCACCGTTACATACCAGTGCTGAAGTACAGACTTCCCAATTTGGAAACCAAGACTAATGTGGTGGCTGATAAACATAGGTCCTTCTGTGACAGTGAAACTGGGAATTTATTCAACAGGGCCATGGTTTGCGGCTTTAGCAAGGCCACTGATGAGGTGAGAAATAGCCTCCAGAGGAACTGGCAGAACTTTATAGCAACACAAGGTCTGGACTTACTTTTAGGAAACAGCTCCCATTATGGTTTTTTAGAACAGGGTCTAATTTAAAACAGATTTTTTAAAAAGGTAGTAAAAGCAGGTTTAGCTGCAATGTGACTTCTAAGGACATGTTTACATGCGGTGCAATTAACCAGTTTAGATATATCGCAGAAGGGGGAAACTTTGTGGTTGGGAATTTTTCAAAACCTATCTATCCAAATGGGAAATTCATCTGCAACACCAAAAGCGTCTTCTATTTAGTGCATTGTGTCACATGTCCTGAGTTTATGTTGGTAAGACTATAAATGCTTTAAAAGCCAGGATTTACAAACATAAATATGCTGTTAGTAAAAGGAACACCAGTAATGCACTATACAACCATTCTGATGACTGTCAAAATTTTAAGAAATTTATTTTCTTTGTTTTAGAGAAAGTTCCATTGTTTGATGGGGGGGGGGTTAATGGGAGGTTTATGTTGAAAAATGTTGTTAGATCCCGCTAACCCCCCAGGCATTAACGACAGGATGTCCATCAACAATCCTTTGTTTCTTAGAAACATGCATATTTAATTGCTTGGTACAATTGATATTTTATTGTATTATAATATTAAGGATGTTCACAATTGTTTATTTATTCAACATTCTAATTTTGTTAACTATTTTGCAATTAGAATTTGTTTTTAATTTTATCTGTTTTGAACTGTGTTTTTATGGTTTTATTACTTTACATATGTAATTTAAAACTTCCACCACAAGATGGCATTGGACTTAATAATAATTAAAAGGACAATCTATGAGGGAGATTTTTGTCTGATGAAGTTTACCTTGTAGTGGACAAAAACACTTTTGAATTAAACTTTTTGGGTATATCTTTTACTCTCCTTGGTGTCAACTTTTTTGTTTTTTAAGTTTGTATACTTACAGACTGATGTTTCCTTAAAGAAAAGTGCAAAGAAGTAAAACATGCTAAAAAAAGATGAGAAGAATGTGTGAGATGGGATGAAAATGAAAAGTCTGTTTGAAATGCGAAAAGGATGACATAAAGTATTTGTCAAGTATTTCAGGTTATAAAGAGGTACTGACACACAGGGGCCAACCAAAAGCATGTTTTGTTAGTGGGGATATGATGCACTTAAATGAGTGTACAAAAAAAGACATTGTCAGCAATGTGGGTGAGGAAAGGGACCTTCAATAAAAAATTGTACGAAAGAATGTCAGAAATGTAAAAAAGAAGGGTTATTTCTGGATTAACTGTGAGGTAAGAGAGGATATGAAGTTAATAAAAACGGAGGAGGAGAGGATGGAGAATGTCAGAAATAAGGAGTTGCATAACAGCGATGATAACTGGGAAAAGGAGAAGTAAGATGTTTTTGATGAAAACGCCGGTAATTCTGTTAAGGCATTTATGTATCGTGTGCTGTGCCTTTTGCAATAAAGCCTTCTTCCCGTTATTGTGCTACCCATTTTTGGAGGGGCCTTCCCGAGTGCCTTTTGTGGTTTTTATATCTTCAGTAGTAGCAGTTTTGTGGAAAGAGGGTGATACATAACAGTTGACTCAGGAAGAGAAATTATTATGTATTATTTAAAAGGAGAAGAATTTTAAAGAGTTATTTGTGTATATATTTACACAATGCGACAAGAAAGAGAAAAAAATATTTAAAAAATCATGCCCATACATAGTTATTAAGGTATTAGTTGTTATGGCAGGAGACTGAAACTGTAATATTAGATGTAAGAAAAAGAAACAAGTGATGCAAAAATATGGAATAATTAGAAAATAATTGAGAATTTCTTTATAGCAAAGAAAAAGAAATATATGTTGTTTTAGAGGAAATATTAGAACAGAAATAGATTTTTTTCTGGGATTCATTAATGCCTGCACTAAGTGTACACCATTCTGAGTGAACAGACAATGCAAGCATAACTCACACCTTCTTCCTCCTAATTTTAGTTTTCCTACTGATTTTCTTGCAGCCTTAAATATTGAGAGATTCATAAAGGTTACCACAAAGTACAGATTACATGTGCACTTAGTGTAATCTTTCTGAGTGACTAGAAAGCATAAAAAATGTGGTAGGGATGTTCTTGAATACAGATTGTGTACACTTAGTACAGACATTAATGAATCTGGCTCAAAGGATGTGGAAAGAAAGACAATAGTTAATGGGTTTTCAAATCACTTAGCTATATGTATCAAATTTGGGAAGATTGAAAAGGTGATTTGGGAAGGGAAAGGCTTTGAAAAAATGACTTGCAATATGTAGATGGTTAATTATTTCTAACAGAGTTAGAGCAGCTTAGGGGGATCACTGAAAAGGAGAATGTTTTAAGAAACATGGGGAAAGTGATGGGCAGTGTTTAAGAAAAAATGTAAAAAGCATATCCAGAAGTTTAAAAAAAATTAGGAAAATACATAAGAAAGAATATAGAAAAATAGTGTGTGATATAAGTGAGATGATAGGAAGGTATGAGGAATTTTTTTTAAGTATATAAAAATAGACAAAGTTATGGAAAATTTGTCCAGACAGCTATATTAAAAGGTAGATAAGAAGTATGTCCTCTTTTAGCAAAATATGTTAGGAAAAAATAAAGTATAAGATGTTCGAAGGATGAGAGGTGGTATGAACGATATATGCAGTCAGAGATGATAAATACAGTGGAAAATAATTTTCTTATATGTTTGAAGGTAGTAAGGAAAAGCAAATGGAGACGTGAGAGGTAGGAAAGATTGACAAAGAGTACAATTTGATGTTAAATAAGAGCATTACTGTTAAAGAAGATGATGAAATAATGAAGTAGGTGAATGTGGAATCTGTGCCAGGGCAAGATGGTAATCTTATAAGACATATAAGGAAATGAAGGAGGGATGGAAGGAGAATGTTGTAGTGGTTTTAAATGAGTGGCTAAAAGGTGTACAAGAAAGGACATCATCAAAGAAATAGATTAATTTGGAGGAAAGGGGAGAGGAGTAAAACTAAAAAATGGCATCCGATAAATTTCATTAATATGGATTATAAGAATTTAATGAAGATCTTGGTGAAAAGATTAGAAGAGGTTATGCAAAGGTATATGGGGTGAGGAATTTGTGATATAAAAGAAAGACAAAGTAAAGAAAGGTGTGGCAAATTCACAGATTAAAACTCAAATGCCAAGAAATGTATTGTAGTGCCATTACTTTATTAATAAAACACCCTTAAGAACTGAGCCAGCAGTCAGGGATCTGAGAACATATAGGGCAATAAAAACAGTAATTTGGCATTTGACCAACATGTAGCCAACATTGTGGGAAAATAACTCTATGTCACCCATCTTAAAAGCAAGAACATGGCATCTAGATCCAAGAAAGTCATAGTGCCACTTTATTCAGCCCTTATCAGACCCATCATCAAGTATAATGCACCCTGACCAAACATATGCAACAGCTAAAATACCCACAAAGGTTCCTTACCAGGAGAATCCAGAATATAAACACATTGTCCTGTATGGATCACCTTAAAACCCTTTCTCAATATTCTGTTTCCTATAGGTTACTGAGAAGCAATGTATGTCTTATATACAAGGCATCCTCAGATCAGGTTCTGATGGACCTTTTGCACATCCACAAAACAAACACCATCAAACCACTAGATCCAAGGATTTAAATTTTACTTGTAACATAAAAAGGATAAGTTGGTAAGACAGATATGTGTCTCAGAGGCTCCCCATGCTCTGGAAGAGGCTCCCCATCCATGTGAAGAAGAGTCCATCCCTAATACTGCTTAAGCATAATCTTGACCAGTGGATGGAAAATCAGAAATTTACCATGGCCATGGCCCCTACGTCTCTGATAGGCACAGGCAGACAGTAAATATAGCCAAACTAACCTCCTCTCACATAACCTTTAGAAATTTCCTAACATATACCCTCCTAATAAATGCCTAAGATACATAGGGACAGAAGTAGGTTAGGTCCCACAGCTAGGCTTGTATAGGCTCAAGTGGTCATCATTCTAATACATACCTATGAATTTATGTGCTCTTGTCCTACACACTTCAAAGTGGGACTTTTTTGTATCATTTTCTTTTATTTTTTATCGGAAGTTTTTTACTGAATACCCAATGATGTAATGAATTTTGTAACATGTGACTGATGACATGGGTATTTAAGGAATACAATTTGTATAATTTTTTTTCTGATGCAGTCTTGTTTGATGTGTGTGGGGTGAAAGCACATTGTACTTTATTGACTGATTTTGTGCTAAACTCATTTTATTAAATATTACTTCCCAGCCTGTCCTTGCATGATTTACTTTGTTTTGCATTTTGCCCTTGTTGACAATATGTAGTCCTGTGGATTCTGAGAATCCTTTGGCTTTCATAGTTCTTACTTTCATTGGATTTTGATTTCATGGATTTTGGATTTCTTTTGAATTGTAATAGAGATGGTCAGATTCAGATATGGGTTAATAAAAATATTTTGGGAAAAGAAATGAAAACTGACACTGATATGATTTTGTATACATTCTATAAAATGTGAAAAAGAAAGAAGTTGAAAATTCAGCTATAATAATATTAAGAATTGTGCAGGAATTGTGAAAAGCAAGAACTTAAGAAGTTTTATTTAATAACAAATCTTTTTTCTGAAGTGCTTGAGGTATCAAAAATGGTTTGGAAAAAAGGAATGGAGGGGGTAAAATAATGAAGGAAAATGTTTAATACAAGGTATGTAAATAAATGAATATGTATACAGATGAGTATACAGTGTGAAAATTATGTTTGATGTGAATGTAAATTAATAATTTTGTAAAAAATATATGGAAAACCCCTACAACCCCTACTCTTGGAGTTCATTAGATGGCATCGCAGGGCTGTTATCCATGATCAGGAAATTTAGGATCAAGGAGGTTGGTGATGTTACTGTAGAGATGTGAGACATGGAGTGAAAATAATTGCACAGATATTACAGAAGTTAATATTGTAACATTAGGAGGTCTTGGATGATCTAGTCCTGGATAAAATGATAAATGAAGAAGAACCAGAGGAGTCACAGGCAGTGCATTGGAGGATTGTAGTAGATAGGTTTTATGATAAAATGACTGAAGGAGAAACACAGAAGAAGGAGATTGTTAATAAAGCTAAAGTAGCATGTCTTGTTGATGGAGTCTGGTAATGCGTCAGAAATACAATGGAGGAATCTGGCTGGAGCTCAGAACTGGTGAAAAAGACCCATAGTGAGGATGAAATCAAAAGAAAAGCAACAAATAAACAGGTAATTTGTTTTAAGCAAAGTAATTTTGCATTTAGGCTTCAAAATAACAGATGTAATGGCATTAATACACATAAGCAATGAGCCTTTTGTGAAATGACAACTGAGGCATTTTCTTTAGCAGAAAAATTTATGAATGAATGTGAAAAGGTACAGACTTTCCTTGGAAGGACTATGCTTCTCAAAATTAAATGTGCAAATAAAAAGGATATTAATGGTACAATTTAGAACTACTGAAATAGAAAAAAGCGAATTGATATTTTTAAATGGCCGTCATGGTATGCAGGAGATAAAAATTATTGTGAATGAAAGAAAAATATAGACATGAGGGTGGGAGATTTTTGCTACATTAAAAATTGAACAGAATAAGTTATAGCACATCCCTAATGTGGTAATAATTAGAAGAAGCAGAGTGTCAGACAATGGGAAAAGCTTATTTTTGTTTGTGGGAATTTATCTCATTTAATTCATGAACGTCACCCCCAAAAAAGGTGTGGCCAGTGTCGGGAGTTTAATCATTCTGAGAAAAATTGTAATCCTTATTGTGGAAAGTTTGGAAGTGAAGAATATTTTTGGTTGACTGCCCATTAATTAACGGAGACAAGGTTAAGGAAGAAAGTAATGGAAATGAGCATTATGAAATACAGGAAGTTTGGCAAAATGAATAAATGAAGAAAATACAGCAGAAACCGAAAAAAGGAGAGAGAGGAAAATAAAGATGCATGCAAAAAAAAACCAAAGAGAAAAATATGAAGGGGAAGGCTGCATATCTAAAGAAAATAAGTCTGGGGTTGTTGGAAACTGAGGAAGATGAAGTGGGTGAAAAAAGCTAGGAATCAGAAAAAAAAACAAGTTGCTGGTTTAATAGCAGGAATTATAAGAAGGAGAAAAAGGAAACCAAAATATATGATTAAAATGTAAAAAAGGGGAAAGGCTAGCATAAGTGTAGTATAACTGAATGTGAAAAACATGAAAAATGATGTGAAAATGAGGATGGTTGTGAATGGTGTAGAAGAGTGAATGCAAATGTCATTTGCTTGACTGATATAACATGTACAGAAATAAGAAAATGGGTGGAGTTTGAAATAATTTGGGGAAGAAAGACAGTCTGGACAATAGGTAAGGATCTGTCTTCAGGAATTCTAGTTATGTTAATGAGTGAAGAAATTAAGATTCTAGATGTAACAGTGGTGATAGCAGGATGAGCTATAATGTCATATAAGGAAAGAGTCCAAAGTTTTAAGATTAATTGTGATGTATGCATATTGGAATATAAATAAAAAGAAAATATTTAAAGAGTTAAACTATATAATGCTGAACATGTCTACTATTATAGTTGGAGACTAACTATAACTTAAGGAAAGAGAAAGGAAACATTGGGCAGGATAATAGAATAATAAAAGAAATAAGGAAGACAGGCAGTTTAAAGGTAAGTATAAAAGACTTTATACATATAAATGGGGGTATTAAAGACTGAGCTAGATACTATTTTTACTCAGAAGACATTAAGGTAATAAAAGAATGTAAACAAGCAACATTTTCTGACCATAGAGTGCTTTAGGTAATAATAAGGGAGGATAAGTAATTTACAATGAACGGGATTAAAGAGAAGGGAGAATTAGGGGGATGGAAGAAAAGCAACTATGGGAAGACCACAAGACAATGAAGCCTTTTTATCAAAGTTTCATGAAATGGTGAGTAGTATAGAAGGAAAACTGTAAAAAAGTTTATTTATAAGTGGAAAAGGAATACCGGAGAAATAAAAAGAAACTTATGATGCAAAAAAAAACATGTGAAAGAGTACTGGAAAGGGAAAACTGGGTTGTGAAAAGGAGGAAAATGCTATACAAGTGTAATAAAAAATGGAGATGTTAATATTTAGATAAAAGATTATTTTTCCTGAAAGGAAAAGAAGAGGGAATAAGGAAGTATTTAAGGAAAAAATAAAGTGCAATGAAAAAAATATCATGGTGAAGGATGAGAAAGGACAGTTAAAATCTAAGGATAAAGAAATTATGGTAATTTTAGAAAAATCTTTTGAAAATGTATGATGGAAATGTGATATGTTGGGGAATAATCAAACATTAAGAAAGATGTAGCAGAGAATTTGGACAAAAGAAGAGAATGGAAAGAAATGGAAGATGTTATAAATTAAGGGAGATAAGGAAGAATCATCTCTGGATCAGGAGGAATTAGGTTATATATTTTTATAACTAAATGTAAAAATTTGAGAAGGAAGTTTTTGAAAGTGTTAAATAAATGGATGAAAATTGATGCGACAGAAGAAGAAATTTGAGAAGGGGTAACACAATTTATATGGAAAAGGAGAGAGGTAAGACATAAAAACTAAAGACCTATAACACTAGGGAACAGTGATTTTTGTTTATTTTAATAAAGAAATGCTATCAGCAATAAGACCAGCTTCCAGCACCTTTCCTGTGGAGACTTTTTCAGTGCCATAGGTTGATTATTGGTTATAGTGGATGTTGACCTTCCCTGCATTTTTTGGTTTACTGATGTATTTTCTAAAACTCATTTTATGATTTACTATGTGTTCTACTTGCATTTATTCTTCTAAGTTATTTAAAACACTGTAATTTGGCTTATCTGTTTGTTCCTTTTAACCATGTATTATACTTGGAGATTTTTCTCTGTGGGTCTCCATTGAAATTATCTATCTGTCTATCTATCTGTCTATCTATTTATCTATCTATCTATCTATGTACATAAACACACACACACACACACACACACACACACACACACACACACACACACACACACACACACACACACACACTGAGGTTGCATATCAGACAGGCTGCACCAGTGGAATAGTGTTTCTTGTTTTTTCTCTCTCTCTCTCTCTCTTGAATTTGTGTCTATTTTTTTTTCAGGAAAGAATGGTGTCACCATTGTGATACATGATGTATTGGCATCTTTCCAATTTGTTATTCTAAGCTGGGCAGTTAATCTGTACATGTAACCAAGCACAAATCATGCAGTGACATCATTGCAGTTCAAATGAACATCCAACCATGAACACACATAATTTTTGTCTGCTTGAGACAGATCTTCTGGCCTTCACCTAGAACCAAAGCCAGGCAGTCAACTCAGCCTTGGATGGTTGAACCAGATTTATGCCAGTTATTTCTCACACACACACACACACACACACACACACACACACACACACACACACACACACACACACACACACACACACACACACACACACACACACGGGTGCACGCGCATGCACACATGCTGTAACAGGATACATCCATGTCTGGTACTTTTACTTAAACCTGGGCTTCTTGTGTCACACTCAGACTCTGTCCATCAGTATTATGCTATACTCCATTGATGTGATTAACAGCAAGTGATAGAGAAACCCCCCCCCCCATTCTTTCATGATGGGGCCATTCCAACATGTCCCTGTTTCCTTCCTACCTTGCTTTGAAGATTAAGAAGGGACACTAGAGCATGTAAAATCATGACCAGGATAGGGCAATAAAAACAGAAATGAAAATAAAACTATTTCTCCTTGTTGATCAGGTGTGTCCCACTAAGTTTATCAACCCTTTTTGTGAGGTAAGCAAAGGAGAAAAGTGAGTATTACAAGTTCATATAATTCAGGCTGGAATATAGCACAAACACATATGTCATAGCTTGGCTCGGTGGTGTAGAGGTATAAAGCTCTGACTGTTGACTGACTTTTAAATAGCTTCTCATGTACTGGAACATTCTAGTCTGAAGTGATAGTGAAAAGTTAGCAGCAGTTCACCAACGAAAAGGAAAGCTGGTTGAATTAACTCTCTTACCACATGGATGTAGAGGCTTACAGGTGCTAAAAATGCAGCCACAAACATGCATATGTTCTAGCATGAACTTATAAAGTATTTCACACAACTAATTAATAGCCCCACACTTTATAAAAAGACATCAAAGTCCTTATGAGACTGGATCCTAGTATCAGACTTTAGCAAATACACCACCACAGGTACAATGTCAGACTCTCTCAGTGACCATCTGCCAATGTATACAACCAGGCATCTCAAACATCATCTTTTTAAAACAATACATACTTGTCCGAGCTTGACCAGGAATTATTCATTGCTACCCTGTCATCTATTAACTGGAACATCCTAAAAAATCTTCCCCTGAGATGATGTAGATGAGTTCAATACAACTTTCCTAAATATCCTAACAGCCTTGCACCCCTTAGAAGGAAGAAACTAATAACAAAAATGAAATTTGGCCAAAAAGAGAAAAATGCTAATGGAGGAAAGAGAAAAAGCAGGGAAAGAATGGCAAAACTATAACACACCACAATACCTCGAAAACTTCAGAATGTTCTGTGACTGTACTAAAAACAAATAAAAGAGGACAACCTAAACATTTCTGATCAGACATTTAAGAAATCTTATGTCCCAACCAAAAACTCAACCCTAACCCCTTTCCCAGTAACTCACCCCTCAAAACTGCAATAAAATTCAACTCTTACTTCATAGATAGTATAACATCCCTAACCAACATATAATCCCAACCCTGACCAACAGCCACATGTCACCACATTCACTTTTACCTTCAAACCTGTGCCCGCATCCTATATAAAACTATTCTTAAACAAACTCAAACCATACTTTACTTCACCTGATGACCTTCCAACAGAGTACCTTAAAATATTAGCTGATAGCATTTCTATCCTGTCTCAATCCTTTAAAATAGGTCAGTCCAAGAATCCCACACTACCTCTCTCTTGAAAAAAACAATCAAACATTACCCATCAACATAAAGGAAGACATTCAACAGACATCATCAACTTTAGACCTACAACAATCATATTTCCCCGCTCCACAATTCTTGAAAAATGTATTCAAAAACAATTGCTAAACTATCTCCTGTAGGATGAACTCCTATCCACCACAAAACACAGTTTCTGTCTCTCCCATAGTACTAACACTGCACCTCTAACCTTTATGGATACTGTCAATAAAATTAGAGATAATTACAAACTAGTCTCCTCCTTATTTCAAGACTTGCTTAAAGCCTTTGTCACGGTTTATCAGAGCAAACATCTACTTTAAATGTCCTTACTAGTTCTATCTCAGCCCACCCTTATGGTTCAAAAGCCACTTGTCCAATAGATAATAGTCAATAAAATAGAACTCCACCCTCTCTCCATACTTCCCAATCACCACCAGTGTACCACAAGGCTCTCTCCTTGGTCTCCTCTTCTTTAACATTCTCACCAAAACTCTCCACACATCTACACAACAGACCTCCATAATACAATACACAAGTGACTTCACACTCATATGCATATCAGACAACCTGGCACATTCCCAAAAAAATTATTTAGGAAGCTTTATCAGCCACTGAAACTTGGCTTTGTAATTCACAACTCATACTCAACCCCACCAAAAAATTCCCCGAATCTTTCATGAAACCAAAATTTAAAATTCTCTCACTTAATAATGCAACCATTGAAATCAATAAGTCAATGATAATCTTAAATTAAACCTCCATAAACAAAACTGTATTTAAAAAAAAAAACTCACCAAAAACTAGGGATGCTTTTCAGAGCCCAAACCGTTCTCATCAATGCAACTAAAACTACACTTTCCACTACTTAGCTCCTCCCCTCACTACTTCATGGTGCTCCCATCCTTACTAGCCTCCAGGCATCACAAAAAGTTAAACTTGAACAATGTTGTAATAAAGTGGATAAATTTGCAGTGCATATCCCTTTCAGAACCCACCAATGTATATCACTAAAAAGCCAGAATTGTACAGAATTGGTTACAACTACCCCATCAACTAACATATACACAGCTTCTCACTACCTTTAAAATTATCCTGCATCCATCTGCTTGCTAGCACTAAATACTATTCTGCACAACTGTGTTCCCACTTAGTCACTACAATCCAGTGACCAAAAGCTCCTTGCTGTCCACAAATCTATAAAATCCGCTGGGCATGGTCTGTACTGATATCATGATGGTAAGGCCTGGAACTCCTTCCCAGTATCCATCAGGTTAACACCTTCTCCCCAGTCCTTTAAAACCATTCTGAAAGACATCTTAGCCAAAATCTGTCTCTGTTTTTCCTCAACCCTAGGATAAACTATATCATTAAATTTGAACAAGTACCTGTTCATGTCTTACACCTCCTTGTTCCCCTTTCTTCAGTTACTTCCTTACTTCAATAATTTTTCTCCACTGGCTCTCTATCTAAATATGCCATAATCCATTATTTACTCCCACTTCACGTTTGCAGTTCCTATTTGTATTACACTAACTTACCTTTAACTTTTCTAAACTAGCTAAAAGTTCTCCAAATACTAAATCATTATCATATAAGTTGCATTTATTCTTAGCTATTGTTTCCACATTGTGTCTAATTTGGTATTGCTTAAACTGTAGATTTTTTATTGTTTTTAATTGTACTATTTTTGAAGATTGTAAAATTATTATTCTTAAAATGTTTTTGTGATACTTTGGAAATTCTCAGGCACTCACTGAAAATGGACATCTATCCAGTCAGTGTTTTCCGGTAATCAAATGTCAATAAATAAAACATCGGGTATAAAACCTGGACAGATTTTCATGATAAACAAATGTCAACAAATAAATAAAACGTCAGTCATAATACAGGATTTAGGAGATGGTTTAGAATTGCACCAATACAATAAGTGTAGCATATCTGCACCAGTATAGAAGTGAATTTCTGTGAAGGGTTATAGATATACAGGAGAAAGGCATTCAAAGTAAGAGGGCCAGGTGGTTAAGCTTGAAGGATGTAAATAGAATAAGGGGAGAGATTAACGAAGTTGAGGGGAGGAGTAGTAAAGGGTGTGTTTATTAATCTGAGTCTATGCTGCTTATCTCAACCTGCCCAAGGCTTCTGACACCATCCTCCATGTTGGTATTACTGAATAATTAATTAAACTTAACATAATTTTTTATGCTTTTTTTATTTATTTATCCTTTGTTGACCAGGTTAGTCCTCCTAGTTTGGCAGCCTGTTTTCAGGGGAGACCTGAGGTAGTGTTTATACTACTAGGGGAAATTTGATCAGGGTATTGGAGAACTTCCCCTACATCCCATTGTTGTAAGTAGGATACATTTTGGAGGACCACTTCTTCCTGTTTCCATTCCAGGTGCAGAGGTGGCCCAGAAAAACAGGGAGGCAGATGGATAGAGAAGAAGACAATGGGGTGGTGAAAGAAATGAAGGAGAAAGCAAATATCAAGTTTGGAGAATGTGTGCAGGATTCTAAATTTTTTTTTTCAAAAACAAATGTTTGATGGAGATTAGTCAGCAAATGATGAATTTATAATTGCATCCCTCCAGTCGAGAGGGTTGTGGGATGATTTACTTAAATAAATGATGATACAGAGTGAGCCAGAAAATGAATGAGATTTTCCTGGGGGGACATTATGGAAAACATACAAAAGGATGATGCAGAGACAATCCTGAAGAACAGTGGTAAGATAGAAAAGAAAACATATGCAGAGAAAATGAAACAAGGCAAAAGAGGGGTATCAGAAAAGAAGGCAGGAGAAAATGGATGATTGCAAAAATGAAAAAAAGAACAAGGAAAAACTAAAAGAAAGAGAAGAAATTATAGAAAAAGATGAAACATTAGATGAGAAAAAAATAATAAGACGGGACAGAGAAGAAGGTTCTGAAATAAGTGATGAAGAATTCAAATCAGAACAGAAGAAATAAACTGTAACCTCCTATGAAGTAAAACAAAAAATGGTTATAGAATAAAACAAATATTTTAATCCACAGGCAATTTAGAATCAGCAAACAGTACGCACTTTCTTTTTTTAGCTAAGACTTCATCAGACTAAATTCATTCAACACTGTTCAACATTTATATTTTAAAATCACATGGTATAATTAATCAATTAACATTTAATTTGCCTTCTTTTAAGAAATGCCTTAAAGTTTTCCTTATCATTGAGTCTTGGTGGTAAACAAGCATCCAATTTAATTTGCCACAAGTACTCTTTCCAATGTAGTTTGTCCTATTCATCAAATCTGTTTTCAAAATTCAATACATGATCTGAAACAATAAATTTAAAATCAACCTTGCACACATTGTTGCTATAATGTTTACTTAAAGCATTCTTTTTATCACAAGTTGAAATAGCATGATTATGTTCCTACACCCTACGGTACAATTCTCTAGTAGTAGTACACACTACATAAAAAACAGGGCAGGACATACACAAGACTAAATAAACAACAAATCTAGATTTGCATGTATAATAATCAATAATATTGATTTTAACATTGTTAGCGATAACATCAGTAATTCCAGTAAGCAAATACTGACAAAAGTTGCAATTTAAACATTTGAACATCCCTTTCCTTGCATAAATCTAATTGGGATACAAGTTATGTCTAGATTAAAAATAATCCTTTACATTTTTACCCCTCTGACACACAAAAGTAAGTTGCTCCCCCACCACTTTTTTACATCTGGAAAACTTCTCAGAATCTTCCAGTTACTTTTTATAATATCTTTAATAGCTTTATGATTTACACTATTAGCAACTAACATAAACATCCTATAATTATTACTATTGGACTTAATATTGTTCTTAATAATAATAGTATTATCACTGTCTTCTCTACTTCTACACAAATGAAAACATGCAAACAGATAACCTTTTTTTTTGCTAAAATATGGAAACAAAGCAGAAAAGTACAAAAAAACTATCACTGCACAGGTTATTATATGTGTAACTTAAAACATTTAAGCAGAATTTAAATAAAAAGCTTCTTGTTTTCTCTTCTGGTGAAAAGCTTGCTTCTCATACTTTTGGGGTTTCCATACCTCAGAGTTTTGAACAAAAGACCAGTAAGTAAGTGCTAGGCTAGCTGCTCTTGAAAGTGAGAATCAAATCTTGTACCATGTGACTGTGAGTAAACACTTTGACCACTATACCACTCCCAGTCACACCGCAAGGCCAGTGTTCCATGTGTTTTCCATTGAAGATAATCAGTGAATGCAGTAGTAGATTGTAAGCTCATATAACTACCACCAAGTTGCCTGGTTTAGGTATACATGGGGAGTTATGAGGCCAGTGTTCCGTGTGTTTTCCATTGAAGATAATCAGTGAATGCAGTTGTAAATTGTAAGCTCATATAACTACCACCAAGTTGCATGGTTTAAGTATACATGGGGAGTTATGAGGCCAGTGTTCCATGTGTTTTCCATTGAAGATAATCAGTGAATGCAGTAGTAGATTGTAAGCTCATATAACTACCACCAAGTTGCCTGGTTTAGGTATACATGGGGAGTTATGAGGCCAGTGTGTTTTCCATTGAAGATAATCAGTGAATGCAGTTGTAAATTGTAAGCTCATATAACTACCACCAAGTTGCATGGTTTAAGTATACATGGGGAGTTATGAGGCCAGTGTTCCGTGTGTTTTCCATTGAAGATAATCAGTGAATGCAGTTGTAGATTGTAAGCTCATATAACTACCACCAAGTTGCATGGTTTAGGTATACATGGGGAGGTCTGACCCATCTCCACATTTCTGCTGCATGAAAAGAGCAGTATCTAAATATGCAACGGCAGATTCTTGTCTTGGTGATGGGTGGGTGGTACCAGGCAACCGCTGTTGCTAATGCTGGAAAGCAGTCAGAGTACAGTGCATGACTCAACATTGTTCCAGAGATCTTTATGTTGTTCTCCATCCGATCATTTTGAAGGTGCTGGTATAAGCCCTAAGTAACTATTTTATAACAACAAACCTACCACATCATATTTTAATGAAAATATACTGTAAGTAGAAGACTCCTACTTGATAACTGCTTTTTTCAACCTGTCTAGGTCCTATGTCATTTTTAACATTTGTATTAAATTATCAGACATAGGCACGCATACATTAACAGAAAAGGCAACAAACCGTATTAACATTTTTCATGCTCTTGCATTATGAATTGTGTTTCCTTTCTTTACAACTCTCATTTATTCCAGCATTACATACATTTCTCAGTTCCTACCTTCCCTAAAACCTCACTCCTCCTCCTGAATATTATTTTAAATGTATTGTTCCCACAAATTCAAGACTGGGATAAAAGACTGGAAATGCAATCTGCAAAGTAACAACAGGAGGACATATGCAAAACTCCCAAGTATGCAACAAAGGCTAGAAGATTTCAGGTTTGCACTTGGATGTGTTTGCATAGGTATTTTTATACCCCAAGCAGACTGCAGAGAATTTTTTGTCAGGAAGACAGCAAACATTGGAGGTGTAGTGGGAAAGAAAATGATAACTGGGAACATGTTTTTTGAGAGTGTAATGAGCAGGCAGATTTTAAAAGATGTCCTGGTCTTATCTCTTGTTCAAACATACTAGAAACCTTCATTTTACAGTGTCAGTCACTTGTCCTGTTTTGTTCAACTTGCATATAAAGTTGTATACCCCTAAAGTGTACCTCATTACGAGGAACATTCTTCATTTTGAGTCTTAAAATGTCCACGTTCCTCACTGTTTAACAATAAAATGTTAAGAATATTTTTAACTGATATCCATGGTAAATAATACTGAATCATATTAATTCACTGGAAGAATGCTTAATAAGTATAAAGTAACACATTTATCCATCTGGTAAGCTTCCTACTTGAAGTTGTTAGTAGCACATATTCCACATTTGGCCATTTTTTCCATATTATGGGAGGCAGTGTTCCATATTCTGTAGACAGGAATGTTGAGAGCTAAGTGTTGCAGTTTCAGACACAGTTTTTGCTCTTCACTCAGAAATAGGAAGATGCAATTGTCATCGAGAGATAATAATAAGTTGTAAAAAATGCTGGTAGTTGGCTAAATATTACTTTCTGTCAAGTATCTCACTTTTCTAGTCTTTTCACATTTAAAAAAGCAGCTTCCTGGAGCTTCAGTTTCCAGGTTGATCACTGAACTGTACTTGAATTTCCAAATATCCTATAGCTTATAGAATGAGTTAGAGAGAAAATGAGTAGTTGTAACAGATGTGCTGTTTAAAAAAATCGTAGTTCAGAAAATGTTAAACCAAATAAACCAAAACTCATTTTGGCAATAAACATGTCTACAGTGACTGAAATAGCTAATTAAGGGTAGAAGACATTAGACATGAAAATACAGATGTGTAAGTAAACTGACTGTAACAATAGATATTTGAATGATCACTGCAGCAGTAGCCTTATCTATATGCATTATATCCTGCCTGGGATGCAACAGCTGGCCAGCTTCCAAAGCCTCAGGGAATCTTCCACATGCCCAGTCAGTCAGCTTAAGCTGAGCTAACTAAAAAGACAGATTTGAGTGCCAAACCCTTTAGTGCTTTTATGCCACCCAACACAGTTAGGCTGAGCCCTGAAATTACAATGCTAGGAATAACAGAAAATAAATGCCTGCACTATGGCTTAAATTGCATAATAAAAACAAGGCGATTGAGAGAGAGAGAGAGAGAGAGAGAGAGAGAGAGAAAGACAGAGAGAGAGTGAGAAAGAGTGAGCAGCTACTACAGCAGTGATCATTCAAACATCTACTGTTATGCTAAATTTACTTACACAACTGTACGATATTCATTATATTGATCACTGCTGCAATAATTTTACCTATATGGGTAGATTACCCCAGCTTACTACATATGGGATGTGGAAGAAGGAGGGAGAAATGTCCCAGCAAAGCCTGATTTAGACATATAGAACGAATCAAGCTTGTAACGCCTCTTAAATATATATATATATATATATATATATATATATATATATATATATATATAGAGGATCAAGTTGATGTTTTTGAATAATGCTAGAATCTAACTCTTTCCAAAATGCCATGGATGAAGCCAATACTAGGCCTTGACCCTGCCTGGAACAGTTTTGTTATGGTGTGTACAACTAAAGGCAATATGCTTAGACAGCCATTTGGAAATAGTCTGTTTTGATTGATATATTCAATAATATTTATATTGATTGTATATTAGAACAAGCATTTCTAACATAAAATATGGTTTTATATGTATATTGCTCCAAAACACATGCCATTGATGAATTATTCATGAATTGTCGGTTTTCATTGGACCTTTTGAATGGAATTGTGTATATATATTAGTCATTAGTTAATTGTTTAATTGTACAACTGATGTCTGAAGAAGTCTGAAGTCCAGATGAAAAACGCTGTATTTTAATTTGGCATTTAACGCTTTTTTATATTTCAAATAAACGCTTGTGATTATTACTGGGCTGACCGGTGTTTTGCCTCCTCACAGTGCTTTCGATTGTTTATTGGTGTAATTTGCACTGCTCTTTCCTTTTTGGATTATAAGAGTGTGTTCCTTCTTACCTTCACAAGAAATAAAACAATTGATCTGAAAAATTTAGTTCTGCCAGGATTGAACCTGTGTTGTCTGGGTACATCCACGGTACGGAGTATCCTTTCTCACTCATTTTTAAGTTCATGAAAGAAATAGGAAATGCGTAGTCTGGCTTAAAGTAAACCAAGATACCACTTTAGACATAAAAAGGACTAGTTCTTAAAGAAACCCGGTTTCTATGGAAAATTAGATAGGGTTGACTCATCATAGGAGCTTGCAACTCAGATACTCTTCTGAAGAGGTCAGAGCAATCAGTAATACTGATTTCCATGTTAAGGACCTCAAGTCAGCAAGATTAGCTGGTTCAAATAGAGCAAGTGCTACTTTCTC
The DNA here is from genome assembly GCF_019279795.1 of Protopterus annectens. NCBI lineage: Eukaryota > Metazoa > Chordata > Ceratodontiformes > Protopteridae > Protopterus > Protopterus annectens. Next base: position 201,612,732 of record NC_056733.1, read on the forward strand.
AAATAAAAGTTAAGATCCCAAGGAGGGACCATCAGTTTTATTTGCAAAACCCTTTCACAAACATTTTCCCATGACAATACATTGAAAGAGGAGGATCCTTGAATAGATATGCTGAAATGGCTGATAAATGATACTTTATGAGAGGAGTAAGAAAGGCCATAGGATAGGAACTCACCCAAATATTACAAAACCAGTGAACAACTAGCCCTGAATGGGTGCTGGTTATGTTGCTGGCACCAACTCTAAAACCTCTTCCATTTGCTGATATATAATTATTCTAGTATCAGGCGTTCTTGCCTCCATTAGTACCTGCTGCACGGCTCCTCGATATAAAGGGAATTAAGACACTATTATCCAGGCAGTCAGTTGAATTGAGCCCAGAGTGTATCATACACCTCTGATCCTTTGTGAGTATATCCATTCTGTGAGGAAGCTAGTGGTAATCATCACTGGCCATTTCCTAAAGAAGGGAGAACCACTGTTGCTCGGACCTGAATGAAGTTACCACAATGACTTTGGGGAATTCCTTCTGAGTGTAAAGAAATACCCTGGATATGAGCAGAAAGGGTGAAAAAGCATACAGGAACATTCCTATCCAAGGGAAATAAAATACATCTGTCTTCCAGGACTTCCTGTGTAGAGTCCTGGAGCGGAATCTTGCTAGCTGATTGTTCAAAGAGGAAGCAATATGCGTACTTGAGGAACTCCCAATAGATGGATCAAATCTTGGAAGACCCCCTGCTCTTGCTTCCATTTATGAGGGTCTGTTCTTACCCTGCTCACCGCACAGTTTTGTTCTGATGGAATGCATGATGTCTGTAGAGTGAGAATACTCTGTGAAGCTATATCCCAAGCTAACATGGCTAGTCTGAAAAGAGGGTATGACTTAGTTCTCCTTTCTTGTTCATGTACCACATAACTGACTATCCAGACAGGTAGTGCTCTTTGATGAATGACTACAGTACATTTTCCAGGGAAATACCCATTGCCTTGAAAAATATCATTAAACATATTCAAAGTGATGTTGTGAGTGCCTTGCTCCATGGCATAGGGGCATACTGCTCAGACTACAGACATCAGTTAGTAGTTTGGGTGGTAGGGATGCTATGCAGGGGAAACTAGAAATTTGTGGCCAACAGTGTCTCCCACATTCCAGAAGGCTAACGTAAATGTAGTGCACTGTAATGTCAGCATGTACTAGGCACCCAAACCTGTCTTTTTAGTTAGCTCAGCTTAAGCTGACTGACTGGGCATGTGCAGCATACAGTATATGAGCTGGGGACACACACCTTGGTGCTACCAAGCCACATTTGCATGGTAACCTTCATGGGATACATAGAGGAACATGAACATCCACAGGGGAAGGCATTGCAGTCCATCATATCTGTGAGTGTGCATGTCAGTCACTAGGTAAGAGCCAAAGTATGAAAAAAAGGGGCTGCATGAATAACAGCTCTCCCATTACTGGTTTTCATCCTATTTGGATAGAATGGACTGAATGATTAAAAAAAGGAAAGATGGTTAGCAGGCAGTAGAGTGTAAAAGAAATCGCACTACATGCGACTCTTCCTCTGATTAATATCATTCATTTCACAAGTTTCATGTCCAAAGATTCTCCTTGACTCATCACAAGTGCTGTCTTTATATTCACAACATAAAACTGAACAATATGACAGATTTACAAATTTTTGTACAAGCAACACATACTGCAGTAATATTGTACATCAGAAATTTAACATCCGTAGCCCAGCGAGCATGCTGTTCCTTTGTTTAATTGTAGACATGTATAGAAAGTGCAAGAAACAGCAGTTGGAATTGTTAACTTGTGCTCTAGTGTCTATCATAAACTGTATGCAACATTTCTGAGAGAGCATGTACCACAGAAAAGAGGTCCTTTGCCTCAACGCTGCTGCCTTTTTTTTTAAAAAAAGCCTTTCTGTACAAGAGATCTGCATACTTCACAAAAATAGCTAAACCTGTGATTTTTTACACTACCCTGCAAAGAACTTTGTGCTCTTGAGGACTGTTGCACAATATTTTCTTCAGTATTGGCTATATTTTCAAACTTTTGTATGCTATATGAGCTGTCACAGGCACTGAACTTCCACACTGCTTCCATGATGCATGCAATAACTGACTTCTTCTGGTCCGCACCCTTTCATATGCACATTCAATGTCTGTTGTCTTTTCAGATCTTAAATCTGAACCAGTTTTAAGTAACCTCTCATGTATATCTGCAGAATTTCTTTGAAAAATATGTAATCTCTTTCAGTGTTATTACCAACAATAGTATAACCACAGTCTCTCATTGGCAACTTTAGCTCAGCTATAGACTGTTCAGATGACTGTTTTCCCTCTATTTTTTGAAAAAAAATAGAATATTACAAATCCACTAGTACCCTGCTCGCATAACATACTGTTCAAACTTCACAGAAAAAGTTGAGATACTTTTTACATTATCAGTCTGTAGGGACCAACTACTGAAAATCTCTGCCTCTGTCCTCATACCAGTCCGAAGCAAATCTACCGGCTTAGCAAATAAAACTCAAAGAAACCTAAAGGTGTCACTGCTCAATGCTGGAAGCCTAAACAAGAAACTTCATATCCTACAAGCTCTCCTCACTCTGGAGAATACAGACATCTGTTACCAAGACATGGCTTAAATCCAGAGAAAGTACTCTGGCAGTGCAAGCCTTCAGTGCCTTCCACACATTTAGACCATAAGCTGCATAGACAGGGATACAAGTTGGAGGAGTGTCAGTCTATATTAGCACCAAACATAACTCTACGTTGGTTATTAGCACCAAACATAACTCTATGTTGGTTATTAGCACCAAACATAACTCTACGTTGGTTATTAGCACCAAACATAACTCTACGTTGGTTATTAGCACCAAACATAACTCTACGTTGGTTATTAGCACCAAACATAACTCTATGTTGGTTATTAGCACCAAGCATAACTCTGTGTTGGTTATTAGCACCAAACATAACTCTATGTTGGTTATTAGCACCAAACATAACTCTACGTTGGTTAAACAGGACAATTCCCTGGAATTTATCCATGTGCAAATCACAATAGACAAAGTCCCATGCCATATCCTAGCAAGCCACAGGTCACCCTCTATGTCCCTAGAAACCCATAGCTTTTACCTAGACCTAATATAGACACTCACCATTAAACCAAATGCACTATTCATGGGGCAATTTCTCCTTTTATAGACTGAAAAACATACACTGTCTCATACTCACAGGCACAACAATTCCTGGAATTTATTAACACAAATACTCTTGCCCAGATAGTGTGCACACTCAACAGAGGTTCAAACATACTGAACCTAGTACTCATTGATATGGAATAGAGCTGCACCCCATCCCACTCTCATTTCATGTCTTCACTGGTGAGGTCAGACCAGAAAGTCGCCTCCTTCAAAATAAAAATCAACTCAGTAACCCCAGTAAACCTTGCAACAGTTAGGAACTACTGCAAAGCAAACTACATCCCATCAAAGAATAGTTTATCAAAATTCAATGCTCCGCCCAACCCAGAGTTCACAGCAACTTATGCAGAATTGTTTACAGAGACCCTGTACAATCATGTAAATAGCTGTATAGAGGCTACTGTACCTGGTAGAAGTAAGCCCAAAACAAACTCTAATAACAAGCCATACTGGTGGAATCCTAACCTTAATAGGTTATATTACAAAAGGAAAAAAGTCATGGCTAAAATCAGGAATAACAACTCCCATAATAATAGGGGGTATCTAATTAAAATAAACAGAAGCTAAGAGGACTAATTAATTTCAGCAAGGCCAGTTATGAGGTCAAGATAGCCTTGCAGTCTAAAGGTAACCTTGCTAGCAGACAACAGGGCATAGGAGTCAGACTGTATGTGACTCTTCCTCTTGTAAATGATATAATTCACTTGACCAGTTTCATGTCCAAGCATTCTCTTAGACTGATCACAAGTGCTATTCACAACATAAAACTGAGTAATATGACAGCTTTACTAATCTTTGCAGTAATGATGTACATCAAGAATTTAACATGTATAGCCTCACAGAGGACATAAAATCAAGATAGCTTCACAGACCTTCTATAGCTATGTCTGAAACCTCATGTGCCAAACTGGTGGTCAATGGGACATAGAGAACTTGCTGGCTGATAAATTCAGCTCAAACTTTACCCTCCCACCACACACACACACACACACACTTCCTCTATGCCTCTCTCCATGAATTCCCCAACTATTAACAGGGAGCAGGTCCTGGTGGTGCTCACTAAGGAAAAAAAAAAACAACTTCAATAGGCTCCAATAATATCCTAGGATGCCTCCTAAATAGCTGGAAATATGACTTATTGGGATCACTTGAGTCAGTTTACAATTATAGCCTCAAAATAGGCTTTGTCCCAGGAGAATGGAGGACTACAACAGTTATCCAACTTCACATGGGTGGACCATCAAATGACCCCAGAAACAACAGACTTATTAGTCTGATTAGTCTAATATGCAAAACCATGGAGTGAATTATCACAGAAAAGATCAACAAAGACAGTGACTGGACCCGACCCAGTTTGGCTTTGTCAAGGGAAGATCATGCATACTCAATGCGCTGAACGTCTTTGAGAAGGTCACAAAGGTAATGGATAAGGGGAAATAGTGCACACTACCTACCTGGACCAGGTTACGGCACTCACTATAATATCCAACTTGGGTACAGGTGGCACACTCATTATAGTGCACACTACCTACCTGGGCCAGGTTACGGCACTCACTATAACATCCAATTTGGGTACAGGTGGCACACTCATTGAGAAGCACACTACCTACCCGGGGCCAAGCCACTGCACTCACTATAACATCCAATTTGGGTACAGGTGGCACACTCATTATAGTGCACACTACCTACCTGGGCCAGGTTACGGCACTCACTATAACATCCAACTTGGGTACAGGTGGCACACTCATTATAGTGCACACTACCTACCTGGGCCAGGTTACGGCACTCACTATAACATCCAACTTGGGTACAGGTGGCACACTCATTATAGTGCACACTACCTACCTGGGCCAGGTTACGGCACTCACTATAATATCCAACTTGGGTACAGGTGGCACACTCATTATAGTGCACACTACCTGGGCCAGGTTACGGGCACCTACTATAACATCCAACTTGGGTACAGGTGGCACACTCATTATAGTGCACACTACCTACCTGGGCCAGGTTACGGCACTCACTATAACATCCAACTTGGGTACAGGTGGCACACTCATTATAGTGCACACTACCTACCTGGGCCAGGTAGCACTCACTATAATATCCAACTTGGGTACAGGTGACACACTCATTATAGTGCATACTACCTACCTGGACCAGATTAAGGCACTCACTATAATATCCAACTTGGGTACAGGTGACACACTCATTATAGTGCACACTACCTACCTGGGCCAGGTTACGGCACTCACTATAATATCCAACTTGGGTACAGGTGACACACTCATTATAGTGCATACTACCTACCTGGACCAGATTAAGGCACTCACTATAATATCCAACTTGGGTACAGGTGACACACTCATTATAGTGCACACTACCTACCTGGACCAGATTACGGCACTCACTATAATATCCAACGTGGGTACAGGTGACACACTCATTATAGTGCATACTACCTACCTGGACCAGATTAAGGCACTCACTATAATATCCAACTTGGGTACAGGTGACACACTCATTATAGTGCACACTACCTACCTGGACCAGAGTACGGCACTCACTATAATATCCAACGTGGGTACAGGTGACACACTCATTATAGTGCACACTACCTACCTGGGCCAGGTTAAGGCACTCACTATAATATCCAACTTGGGTACAGGTGACACACTCATTATAGTGCATACTACCTACCTGGACCAGATTAAGGCACTCACTATAACATCCAACTTGGGTACAGGTGACACACTCATTGAAATGGGACTAAACCCCTAAATGACTCACTAGGTTGTAAGCTGGCTTACAGACAGGACCCAAGAATCCAGGATCGCTGATACCACCTTCACTAAGAGACCAGTCACCAGAAGGGTACCTCCTATTTGCCATAAAACTTCTTTGAGGTAAAGGCCAATGTGACCAAGTTTGCAGATGAATGCAAACTGGGAGCTATCACAGATCCCCTCCATGACACAAACATCTTACAACAGGGTCTAACACAGATAAATGACTGGTACCAAAGTCATGGACTAACACTCAATGTCAAGAAATGTATTATGGTGCCTTTTGTGACCCAGGATAATCACTCCATCAATATGAAACCCTAAGAGTTAACAGTGGTCAGGGATCTGGGAAAAATGTAGACAGTAATCTAGCCTTTGACCAACATGTGGCCAAGGAAGTAAGAAAATCATTCTATGTCACCCAACTTATAAATAAGGGCATGGTATCCAGGTCCAAGGAAGTCATAGTGCCACTTTATTTAGCCCTTATTAGAGCCATCATTGAGGATAATATCTCCTTTGGCATGTACTTAACCAAATATATGAAACTGTTGGAATGTCCACAAAGGTTCCTTACCAGAATAATCTAGGATAGAAGCACATTGTCCTATACAGATTGCTTAAAGCCCTATATCTATACTGTGTCTCCTATAGGCTATTGAAAGGTGATCTATTCCTGGTATACAAGGCAGTCTTTGATGCATCTCTGACGGACCTTTTGCCCACCCCCAAAATGAAAAGCATCAGAACCACTTCATCCAAGGATTTAAATTGTGCTTGTGAAGAGACATGTTGGTGAGACATATAGTGTTTCAGAGGATCCCATGCTCTGGAACAGGCTCCCCATCCATGTGAAACAGAGTCCATCCCTAATGCTATATAAGCGTAATCTTAACCAATGGATGGGGAATCAGAAATTCACCCTAGGTCTGGCTCCCATGTCTCTTACAGACAGAGGCAGGCAGTAATACACAAACTAACATAATGTCTAGAAACTTCCTAACTAATATACCCCCTCCTAAACAACACCCATGATAAACAGGGACAAAATTAGGCTGCATTTCAAGACTAGGCTTATAAAGGTCATTGTTAGCCTAGTATATAACTATTAAACGATGAAACTATTAAGTTACTGAATTCTTCCTCTGTTTTAGCAAGCTCCAGCAAACCAAACTCTATATACTTTCTGAATCTTCTCATTGCATTTGGGGAGTTGGACAAATCTCATTGAATGGATGTTAGTAACACTGTAGCTTTATCCATCAGTGATAAGGAAGCCCTAACTGTCATTACCTTCACTATCCTTCACCATGAAGCATATAGTATTATCAACTGTCATTACCTTCACTATGAAGCATATAGTATTATCAACTGTCATTACCTTCACCATGAAGCATATAGTATTATCAACTGTCATTACCTTCACTATCCTTCACCATGAAGCATATAGTATTATCAACTGTCATTACCTTCACTATGAAGCATATAGTATTATCAACTGTCGTTACCTTCACTATCCTTCACCATGAAGCATATAGTATTATCAACTGTCGTTACCTTCACTATCCTTCACCATGAAGCATATAGTATTATCAACTGTCGTTACCTTCACTATCCTTCACCATGAAGCATATAGTAAAGTATAGAAAGTGAAGTCATTGACTTTATGGCTTACATTAATCACACCACAGAATTTTTTAGATTCACACACACATGGAATAAGATGTCTACTAATTATTTAGATATTTGCATTTTCAAGCAAGAAGGGATACTGGTGAGTAATATATTCAGAAAACCAAGTTTCTCTAACTGTATGTTACATTTCAAAAGTTGTCACCCCTTCCATCAGAGGAAAGGGGTGATTAAAGGGCAGATGGTCCGACTATCGAGGTTGGTTAGCAGTGATGAACTGTTTAAGGAGGAAATGTACACCTTGATAGGTTTATTTATGGAGAGAGGATACCCATTGAACTTATTACTGAGAATCAAAAAGGAGATTTATAGGAAAAGGAAAACTTTGTATATTCCTATACTCAAAGGCAAGGGTAATACAGTATCAACACAAGGAACAAACAATGAAGAGATTAGTTTGAAGCAGGATAGCCTTGCCTTTGTTTTAAGGTTTAATGACAAGGCTGATGAATTTTGTGACAGTATAAGGACCAATTGGGATCATTGTATTAATACACAAACTAGGAATTTGTTGGGTGGAAATCCCAAAATTGTTTTTAGTAAGGGGAATAATATTAAAAACATTTTGGAAATGGAGGACAAGAGGTATTTTAGATCCCGGATGAGTAGATGTGGTAATTGTATTAGTTGTAGATACATAGCTGAAGGAGCTTGTATTTGTGTAGCGAAAGTTATGTGGATCTACACTCAGCATGCCCTGGTCTGTGCAACTGTAATACCAAAAATTGTGTCTACATAGCATCGTGTGCTACATATGACGCATATTACATTGGTATGACTACCCGTAAGTTACGGGAAAGAATTTGTGAACACAATAGATGTATAAGAAACAGGGATGTACACAATGCTTTGTATTTGCATAGCAGGGTATGTAAGCCACCTTACTAGATTTTTGTTCTTCATTATAGATAGGGTGATGCCCTTTTTTCTAGGTGACACCAGTAATAGAGTGGCTGTACTGGAATCTGAGAGGCAGATGAGATTGAATGCCACCAGATTTCCAGGTTTAAACGATCACATTTCCTTAAAACCCCATTTAAAGTTGAGAGCCAGTGCAATATAAAATGTTTAAGGTGGATGTCACACATTAAACAATATAGAGTAAGTGTATTGTTGATAAATTATGACTATTTTCATATTCATTAATTGTTCATCTATGTAGTAAGAACACAAAATGGTACAAAATGTAATTCTTGATTTTAAATTTATAACTTTAAATTCTGTGTGATTGGCACCATGGTTCAATGTATATTTAACTGTTTTTACAATATGGATGGGTCAACAAAACTGTATGTTTATGTATTTTACCAACACTTTTATTTTCATTCTTGCTAAGGATATTTCTTTAAGGAATTTATTGGATAATTGATTGATTGTGTGAGTTAGGGTGTATGCGTATTTATGTGAATGAATGGTTGTAAAACAGACTCGGTGATACCAGCTTGACTGGTGAAAGCGCTTAGTCTGTGGTTGTCGTTGGAAATAAAAGAATTAAATCTTCCTGGTTGGTGTTCCTGCATCCTTGGATTGCTGTGGTGGATATTGTTTTGCTTAATTAAGGTTGTGGGATCCTGTAAAACTGAATAATATGACAGCTTTACTAATCTTTGCAGTAATGATGTACATCAAGAATTTAACATGTATAGCCTCACAGAGGACATAAAATCAAGATAGCTTCACAGACCTTCTATAGCTATGTCTGAAACCTCATGTGCCAAACTGGTGGTCAATGGGACATAGAGAACTTGTTGGCTGATAAATTCAGCTCAAACTTTATCCCACACACACACACACACACTTCCTCTATGCCTCTCTCCATGAATTCCCCAACTATTAACAGGGAGCAGGTCCTGGTGGTGCTCACTAAGGAAAAAAAACAACTTCAATAGGCTCCAATAATATCCTAGGATGCCTCCTAAATAGCTGGAAATATGACTTATTGGGATCACTTGAGTCAGTTTACAACTACAGCCTCAAAATAGGCTTTGTCCCAGGAGAATGGAGGACTACAACGGTTATCCAACTTCACATGGGTGGACCATCAAATGACCCCAGAAACAACAGACTTATTAGTCTGATTAGTCTAATATGCAAAACCATGGAGTGAATTATCACAGGAAAGATCAACAAAGACAGTGACTGGACCCAACCCAGTTTGGCTTTGTCAAGGGCAGATCATGCATACTCAATGCGCTGAACTTCCTTGAGAAGGTCACACAGGTAATGGATAAGGGGAACATAGTGCACACTACCTACCTGGACCAGATTACGGCACTCACTATAATATCCAACGTGGGTACAGGTGGCACACTCATTGCAATGGGAATAAACCCCTAAATGACTCACTAGGGTGTAAGCTGGCTTACAGACAGGACCCAAGAATCCAGGATCGCTGATACCACCTTCACTAAGAGACCAGTCACCAGAAGGGTACCTCCTATTTGCCATAAAACTTCTTTGAGGTAAAGGCCAATGTGACCAAGTTTGCAGATGAATGCAAACTGGGAGCTATCACAGATCCCCTCCATGACACAAACATCTTACAACAGGGTCTAACACAGATAAATGACTGGTACCATAACACTCAATGTCAAGAAATGTATTATGGTGCCTTCTGAGACCCAGGATAATCACTCCATCAATATGAAACCCTAAGAGTTAACACAGTGGTCAGGGATCTGGGAAAAATGTAGACAGCAATCTAGCCTTTGACCAACATGTGGCCAAGGAAGTAAGAAAATCATTCTATGTCACCCACCTTATAAATAAGGGCATGGTATCCAGGTCCAAGGAAGTCATAGTGCCACTTTATTTAGCCCTTATCAGAGCCATCATTGAGTATAATATCTCCTTTGGCATGTACCTAACCAAATATATGAAACTGTTGGAATGTCCACAAAGGTTCCTTACCAGAATAATCTAGGATAGAAGCACATTGTCCTATACAGATTGCTTAAAGCCCTATATCTATACTGTGTCTCCTATAGGCTATTGAAAGGTGATTTATGCCTGGTATACAAGGCAGACTTTGATGCATCTCTGATGGACCTTTTGCCCACCCCCAAAATGAAAAGCATCAGAACCACTACATCCAAGGATTTAAATTGTGCTTGTGAAGAGACATGTTGGTGAGACATATAGTGTTTCAGAGGATCCCCATGCTCTGGAACAGGCTCCCCATCCATGTGAAACAGAGTCCATCCCTAACCCTATATAAGCGTAATCTTAACCAATGGATGGGGAATCAGAAATTCACCCTAGGTCTGGCTCCCATGTCTCTTACAGACAGAGGCAGGCAGTAATACACAAACTAACATAATGTCTAGAAACTTCCTAACTAATATACCCCCTCCTAAACAACACCCATGATAAACAGGGACAAAATTAGGCTGCATTGCAAGACTAGGCTTATAAAGGTCATTGTTAGCCTAGTATATAACTATTAAACGATGAAACTATTAAGTTACTGAATTCTTCCTCTGTTTTAGCAAGCTCCAGCAAACCAAACTCTATATACTTTCTGAATCTTCTCATTGCATTTGGGGAGTTGGACAAATCCCATTGAATGGATGTTAGTAATACTGTAGCTTTATCCATCAGTGATAAGGAAAGCCCTAACTGTCATTACCTTCACTATCCTTCACTATGAAGCATATAAGAGCCCCATAAAAGCAGGCTTCCCAGTATTTTTCCAAACTTTGTTCCAGCCTGTTGATTTCCTCTGCCAAATGATGGCAGCAGCATTCACAAGCACAACGTTTCTCCCTGACAGCCTGGAATAGTGATGTTCGTGGTTATTTAGCCTGGTATGTTCTGCAATATTTCCTGACTGTGTGATTTTCACCTAACATGGCCCTTTGAGTGGTAGGCTCATATCTGTGAGCTGTGCCTATTTAATGAGTTCATCTAGGGCAAACCTGTTACTTGTAGACATACTGTCATACTGAAGACAGACACTGGCATACTCATGGTAATTCTGACCACACAGCATATTGACCACATCCTGCCAGCCCCGCTGCAGACACCTTTGCAATTCAGCCTATGCCCTAAGTGCCTCTGGGCTACTCCTACTTACTGTAACCTGGGCTGATCATGTGATCCCCATCACCTAACCAGAAAATATTGCACTGCTCAGTTTACGTGTAACAAACACAAATGAACATCAAACCTAAAAAAGCAGGGCATTTCAAATCCTATTTTCATGTGAAGATAGGCAAACAATACAATAAACACCAAAATCAGTGCAAATGGGGAAAAGGGGATTTTTTTTCTTCAGTAACCTTATTCAAAAAGAGTACTGTTTTGGACTGCCAATGCCCACTGTACTCACTGTATGCCTCCAAGAGTTGCATATATTTTACAAGGACTGATTTGTCCTCCACACAAACTTATTATTGTCTGTGAAGCAATGACAGCAGAAAACCCAAGTTACGATAGTAATTAATTAGAACTGTATGTCTTCTGGCATATTTCTTAGTAAACATTGTCCTTATGTTGTGAAAATATGTAGTAGAACATTTTAATCTATCATTTACTAAACAAGACTAAATTATTATGCAAGACTGATATTTCAGAGCACGTGTAACATTTCACTTAAGACATGATGAAAAGCAATAATGATTATGAAATGTGTACATAGCTGGTATTGTGCCTTTTTGGTTTGATTGTATAATAAATGATTTGTGTGTCATTGTGCATGCCAAAACATTTTCTGTTAAAGGGTTACTTCCATAACTGCCATGTTGCCTTAAAAGTTTTTTAGATATTTTTGTGTACACATTTTTTGGTTTTGTCAGGATCTTTCTTGTCATCTCTATGCTCTACTGAGGGACTTCTGCTTTCTTATTATATCAGGAAACATCACTTTGCTCTGATAAGAGTATCAGCTTTTAGATCATGAGCAAATCTTTGAAAAAGTTGTTACTATATGCAGAATAAATCCAGAATATGTGCATTACAACTTAGTTTTTGAAAGCGAGTCATAAACAGCACTGCTGGAAATTCTCCCCTTATCTGTTTAACCAATTTATTTTCCATCTGGAAGGGACACTAAAAATAAATCTGATCATTTTCTGCTTCTTGTTACAAGAAGAAAATTATTCTGTTCTTCACATTATTCTGGACATCAAAAACTCTGCTCTTGAAAGAATGTATACAGAGCTGGGTTTACTGACACTAGGTAAAAATGAACTTGTGCCTTCAAATGCCAGGCCCTTTTCTACACTCATTAGTTTAATTACATTTCCTTCCTTGAATCATCTATCTAAATTCATATTCTCTATGCAGAGCAGCTGCTGTGGTTCACTGTTTCTGATAGTAGTGTCATGTCTATGTGACACATCAGTGCCATTACTATGGTGACCTATACTCAAGTCACAGAATTTAAATTCTCTTATCGCACCAGCAAAAAAGTGGAAGAGGCTCTCAGTCTAGTACGAGAGTATAAACTGTCAGGTCATTCATTTAAGTCCAAACTGATTATAAATGGAAAATGTGTCGACTAATGTAGTGCAACATCCAGAGTTAAGTGGACAATTTTAAAAATAAGTGTGTGGAAGAATACACCAAAGAATCAACTTCCTGCTTGTTGTGTATAAGACTCTAATGTTGTGATGAGGTCAAGCAGTCTACTGTTGCAGATGTTGTAAGGCAGGGTCTAAGCACATCACTGAAACTGCCTACTGTTGCAGATGGGGTGAGTAAGATTTGAAGTAAATCACTGAAACTGCCTACTTCTGGGGATGTGGTGAGGCAGGCTTACAGCACAATACTGAAACTGCCTACTATTGGAATAGGATGAGACAGGCTTGAAGTACATCACTGAGTTGCAATTATTACAATCATAGGATCATAGGAGATTACTAGGCTATCTACCTGGAGGTCATTTTAAGCCTAGCCATTTCAGCCCAATGTCATACTGCAGAGGTACTAGTCAATACCAGATATTGCATTTAGTAATGACTGCCCATATCCAGGAGGGTTGTGGGTGCTATCCCTGGTAAGAATTTATGGTGCCCCTTCCACTCATCCAGGTTCCTCTTGAACAGTGTCATAGAGGTGCTCTGTTTCACGTGAATTGGTAGCCTGTTCCAAAGACATTGCAATCATTGGGAGATAAATCTGTCCCTCCATCATGTCCTATTTAAGTCACAGGCCATATTTAAGTCCCTGGAATGGGTAGCTCTAGATCCATTTGATTTACAGATATGCAGTAAATTCATTAGGTTTGGGTTTTGGGTTGCTCTGTAGGCCAGGCATAAGTCTCCCCTAAGAAGTCTATATGATACAGAGTATTGTGGAAGGGATTTTAGTTGGTCTGTGTAAGGCACATGCTGAAGGCCCTTGATCTTCTTTTTAGAAACCTCCAAGGTCTCTCTAATTACTGTAGATGCTTAGTAAAGTGCATACCAAATGGGGCCTCATACTCAATTATGGGCCAGATAAGTGCAGAGTATAGGGGGTTATAACTTCTTTTGCTTTTGAGGCTATGCCTTTACTAATCAAGAGAGTTATGTGGAAAGTTTTGCTTACAATGGTAGGCACATGGTGGTCAAAGTTAAGGTTGTGGTCAACCTGTGATCCCAGGTCCCTTACTACTTCATAGGTACTTAGGGTATTGTTATTGATTTGAAAGTGTGAAGGGACATTGTTTACTTGTAGTTTTTGTTACTGGATAGAGAGAGATGGTTGTTCATAATTTCAGATCTTGAACTTTAACCACATCCCCTAAAGGTATTTTACTTCAGGGCAGTAAACTTAATTTGAATTTTTTAAACTGCACAGTATTATGGTTAAATCTAAGGTGAACCATGATGACCTGTTCACAATTCAATTTATAGGAAATGCCCCTTTCTACTTTCCACTGGAGCAGACATCTTTTAGTGCATCTTATAATAATTATAACGTCATTAACTATTATACAATTTTACGTGTAAAAATGCATTATTCAAATATAACTTGGCCTTGTACAGTAGCAAATGGTTAATGGGTAATTTTAGGAGACGTGAATGTACATTGTTGTGAAGGATGTTCTTTGCATGAAGGTCCACATGTTTGCTTTCCTCCCCTTTCTAAAGTAATGTGCATATGGGGACAGGGCCCAAAGCACAGCTAAAAGAGCAGAACAAAATACACTGACTAACTAAACTGCACTTACAAAATAGTTGGGAAGCAGAGAGCGCTGTAGCACTTCCACTATTTAGTCATTTATTATGTAACTGCTTCAGTCACTTCTTGACATATACAAATCATTCAGCATACAAACAAATGCTGTGCATTAATACTTGTAAATCAGATCTCATCACAAGTCTTATAATATATATATTTGTTTGTCTTTTCGGCTTTTCCTGGTTAGGGGTCACCACAGCGGAACTCCGGTCCGCTAATGATTAGTAGTCGATTTTTATGGTACCGAGTTGCCAGCCCAACACTCAACCTTCAGTGAAGGCATGCCCATTCACACATGTCTTTCGGAGGCCATTCAACCACAGGGAGGACATGCAGACTCCACACAGAAGGCACTCCAGCCGAGAATCGAACAGGAGAGCCTCTTGCTGTGAGGCAACAATGCTACCGCTGTACCACCACAGCATATATAATATATATATATATATATATATATTTATATATATATATATATATATATATATATATATATATATATATATATATATATATATATATATATATAAAATACTGATTTATGAAACACTGACATGTTTTCCTTTGTAAAAAACAGATAGTGTCCACAGGTAAATGTTGGAAATATAAAATCCAATGTAGAGAATATAAGCGGTCCAACTATCCAATCACCACACGAATGGATGCAAAACAATAAAGTTTAATGAGGTAAGCGCTTTCACTACAACTGTAGCTTCATCAGACCATTGATAAAAAGTGCCAAAAATCTTTGTAAAGAGTCAAACAGTGATGTCAGAAAGCATTAACTAATCAGCATTCACATAAAACAACACACCCTCGTAAACATACAATACTATACAAATTCAGTAGTATTATTATATTTTATATATACACACACATGCACCCACACACACACACACACACACACACACATACACACACACACACACACACACACACACACACACATATACATACATTTACAAGTGTGTACACATGCACATTATTATACATGATGTACAGCTATATGTTACTTTATTAGCTTCTGACTCATATTTTCAAAGTTGACTCACTGCATCAAGCATTGCATGTGCAGCTACAAAGCTTGCTTGCATCTTATATGTTACTGTTCTGTTAAATAATGGGAATGGAACATCAGTGATCTACACTGGGCACTCAATGTTCACAGCAGGGTTTTAATGTACAGATAAACCTGCTGAAAAAAAAATAGAGTCTAATCTGACAGAATATCACGGCATGGAGAATAAAATCATCTAAAAGAGCTGCCATTTCCTTTTACCTAGCCAACTGCAGATCCTTCTTGGCTAGCAAGAGGGAAAAAGAAATAAATAGACTTAAGTAAAAGCAGCAGTTACAAGGACTGGTCTTCTACTTCCACCTCGCTGAGGTTCTGAGAAAGCTGTGGTAGCCAGCAGGGAAAATATGATATTTTATATATATAAACATGCCTGTGTATATGTGTGAGTTTGTGTGTGTGTGTGTGTGTGTGTGTGTGTGTGTGTGTGTGTGTGTGTGTGTGTGTGTGTGTGTGTGTGTGTGTGTGTGTGTGTGTGTGTGTGTGTGTGTGTGTGTGTGTCTGTGTGTGTGTGTGTGTGTGTGTGTGTGTGTGTGTGTGTGTGTGTGTGTGTGTGTGTGTGTGTGTGTGTCATACCTCTCAGCTTTGCAGATTTCTGCGTCATATTTTTGGTCAGTTCCTTATAAAATTTATGATTTTCTGACAAATTACTGGGATGATCTAAGGACTGAAGTCACTAAATAATGATATACTTTTGTGTTTCAGACTTCATACCCATCAAAAATGCATGATAAGACAAATCCTGTTATTCTAGCAACTTTCTAAAGTCTATAAGAGTAGTATTTAAAATCTGTCCCTATTTTGGGGCATTTGTCCCCCCCCATTTTATCAGGCTTTGTCCAGATTTTTTGCACTGAGGTTGAGATGTATGGTGTGTGTGTGTGTGTGTGTGTGTGTGTGTGTGTGTGTGTGTGTGTGTGTGTGTGTGTGTGTGTGTGTGTGATGAATTGTTACTTGCTGTTTCTGCATCTGTCTGGTTCTATTAATATATACGTGTAAATGTGTGTTTGTGCACACAGATGTGTGTGTATATCGACATTATTACATACTTACATAACTTATGTTTGACATGTGAAAAAAACTTCCTACAGCAACAATTGCATACGGTAGAGTAACTGTATAAATTAGCTGAAGGAATTATTTTACCTCAAAAATATAAAAAAATGTATATACTATTAAAAAATACAAAACAATTTAACATATAGCCCATTACGCAAGTACAATGATGTCCTCTGAGATGGGCATTACAGTGAAAGAATGGACTTTCCATGGGTTGAGAGGCTTGATGGTGCCCCTGGGTAATCCATTATTTCCCTGTAGTGTCCACCCTGTCAGACATCACTGCTTTCATTACATACTATCAAATGTCTGATTATGAAGCCATCATTATGGTCATTATGTATCCCTTGTTACAACCAACAGGTAGTATGCTTTGTTCTCCTAGCACTCAAAAACCTTTTTATTAAATGCAGAGATACGCCAGAGATTAGTGTTCCATACCTTTTGCACCATTCAAGAACTGGAACTCTGCAGGAATGAGGAAAGCGGTATGGCTTCAGGCTGCCCAGTATTGCAGTGTCCTGCTGCTGTTGTTCTATGGAATGTTCTCCGAAGTATATATGAAATTCATCAGTGAGATGCCATTCATGCTGGCAGTCTGCAGATAACCGTCATTCAAAAAACAGAGGAAAAACTGTAGCCTGTTTCTTCTCAGAGGGACACCAAGCCAGGAAGGGGCAACAAGAATAATTTATCATGACCTAGTTTTGAGAGGTGCACTCAGCCTAGTTACGGGAAAAACTTTCATCAAACAGGTTATTTTTAACTAAGTTGCTCAGCTTTAACACAGAGGGGTGCTGCTTATACAGCATTTATCTGTTAAAAAACACTGATAGCACAGTTCATTTGAGAACAACACCTTTGTATGAACAGTGTGACGAGTTATACACTTGCTTTTGTCTGTTTTTGTTCATATTCATAACTGTTTAATTACAGTAAATGTTTACTTTCAAGTATTACCTAACATTTGAATTTTACACCGTACTCATGAAATGTAACAGCCTTTGAAGTGTTTTGCATTTCTATGTAGTTACTTTCAGTTCACATCTACAAACCAAAGTCTAGCAGTAAATAAAATGCAGTTTCTAGAACTGCAGATTAGTCTGAAGGTGCTGAGAGTGGATAACTGACAGGAGTGGGAAGAAGATGAGAGGTGCAGGAGAAATTCGTAGATGTGGGGAGGAGTCTTAGCCAATCGCAATGCATGCAACATGTTCTGAGGTATCATCTTTTCATAAAATGCTGCTGGGGCACACTGCAACAAAGGGTTCAACGTATGATCAACAGACCAGAGATTTCACTTTATTTAAGAGTGGGGATTCTCTTAAGTGGAAACAGTCAGAATAGTCCACATTCATCTTTGATGTGTACAAAATTGTAGTTTTAACTTTTTATTATCAACCATTTATCCTAGCCTAGGAAAGGGCCCAGTATGTGTTCAGAGGAAGCATAGCCCCCCCCCCCCCCAAATAGAATGCTATATAAAAAGTCATTGCCATTACAGAAAGAATACTATATGTGGATTTTGTGGCAGCAACAGAAATGTAATACAACGATAATCAAAGCTGGTAAAAACAGCACATGAGGGTTTACAACACGTAGGGTACATAAAAAAGGAGCAGAAGTGTCCGTAAGGAAAGTTGTGGGACCAACAGAAACAAAAGGTATATTTGGAGGGGAGGTGCTGATATTATATGTGACCTGATTTACAGGTAAGTACAGGTAAGTGACAAGGCAGTAATAAAAACAATACCCAGGAGCTCATGAAGAGGACAGTGCTTGGTTATGGGAGACCCAGCCTTGCCAGATGATACCTGCGGTGTCATGACAATGATACACATGGAACATGTCTGATGCAGTATGTTCTAAGACACCCAGGAGGAACTGATGGTCTTAGATGAGACTAAACACAGCATCTCAGATAAGAATGAGCCAGTGTTAATTGCTATCAATAATGCAGATTTTGTAAATATGCACTTTCTGTACTTCACTTACAAATATGTTTCAAATTTGCATCTTCTACTAACAGAATCTTCACATTCCTAAAACAGTACTGAGTATGTTACTCTGGCGTTACACTTTCTGTTTCGATCCTTTGCATTTGTACTTCTGTAATTATACCGTTGTATACTGTGTGAGATGCAGCATGTCCACATTAAGCAAAGCAGCTGTATGTAAAGCTCTTCATGACAATATTACAACAGTATAAATGACCAGGAAACAACATTGTCACATATCTGGGGTAGAAGTAAACATGAGCATATCAAAAAGGAATACTGATAAGTGCATGCATCTTAACTTCTAAATCAAATGTCATTAATCAATCAGTCATTTCCTGCTATATCAAGTTAAAAATAAAATCATCATGTGATGTGTATTACCTGATATGCTAGCATCAAGTCACATGCTACTTTTATACATACAAATATTTATAGTAATGTTGCTGCCTTAAAACTTAATTATGGTCGTGATACGACAGGGAATGGAAGTGCTGGCAGAATTTTTAAAATATTTGAAAACAGTGTTTTGATTGTCAGAACCAAAGCAGTACTATCACATGGTTTTCTTTTGTCAAAGGATGAACTTTGATGTAGCATGTCTCTGTTTGTGGTGTCTGCTCGGAATACACACAGCTCTGAATATAAATGGGACACTTGTGTCACGAATACTTCTTCACTACCTAAGTTCCGGCAAGTCACTTCATTATGAAGCTCTGACTAAGATTTCCCAAATGCTAGTCATCCTGGACTGCAAATGAATACAATGAAAGTAAAACAACTGATCTTATAACTAAAGATGTTGCATAATAGGAAAGTAACACCTGACAGCAGCTACCACAAAATAAACAATACTTCAGCAGCATATTTAAGTTAAGGATTTAACACCTGTCAATAATACATGCAAAGATCTCAAAGTTTGTGGTCAATGTGTGTTCAGAGGGAAGATGTGCATATTTATCGAAGCCTTAATTACATCTTTAATACAACACTGTCTTAGTAATTGGTTGCATTTGTCCAGTGCCTCGGCAGCATAATGCTTGTTATAAATATTCACACAACTACAGAGTAAGGCAAAGAGTTTGATAGAAATCTGAGATCAAATTTGCTGCTCACAATAACTATAAATGGTACAGATGACAGGTACTCCATAAGGAAGCTTGTGGAGGAGTTTAAAGCAATATCAGGTGAGGTAGAAGGAAGAATGGGAGAAATTAAGGGTATAGAGATGTTACCAAGGAAAATACTGCAAATTATGTCAAAATGGGGAAATAAAGTTGAAACATTAATCTGCAAAAAACTCTAATTAAAAAGATGGGAAGGGAATGCAGGCAGATGTAATGCATAAGTGCTACAATGTCTCAACCTCCTAGTGCAAGAAATCTGGATAAAGTCAAAAATATTGGGGGTACAAATTCCCAAAAATATGGACAAATATTAAATGTTGTTCTTATACACTTATGCAATTGCTATAATGACAGGGTTTTGCCTTAGCATGCATTTTCTAAAGGATGTGAAGTCTGAAACTCAAATGTCTGTCATTATTTAATGACTTCAATCCTCAATGACTTGCCGGAAAAACACAAATTTTATGAGAAGCATATCAAAAGTATGAGGCAAAAATCTGCACATTCTGCAAAATTCTGGACGTTAAGATGTATTGTCCAAAATCCATGTAAAAGGATACAACATACTGAAGCCTAAAAAGATGATTCTTCTCAAATGGGGGTTGACAGAAGTCCATTCATAAAAAAATCTGCCTACATGTGTATTATATATTCTGCAGCTTTTCTTTCTATGTCTCTACAAAAAATGGGCCACAAGCCAGTCATCAAAACTTGCATACATTAATAAAAAACAAATAGATATTAAGGCGGGCAAAGCAGCAAGACCCAATAGAATTTACACCAAAATTGTGAGGGAATAACATGTAGAAATATTCACATCTGTGTCATCTGTCTGTAATACGTGGCAGGCTGGTAAATCAGTATAAAAGGGCTGGAAGGTGCCAGCTGCAATCCCATTCACAAAAAGTCATTGTTCCACTCTATTCAGCATTTATCAGCCTATCATTAAGTACAATGCCCCCTTTTGTATGTACCTAACCAAGCATATCCAACAATCGCAATGTCCATAGAGGTTCCTCACTAAAGGAATCTAGGTCCTATGCACACCATCTCAAGGCCCTAGCTCTGTATTCTGTCTCATACAGGCTGTTGAGGGGAGATCTGTCTGGCATACAAAGCATTGTCAGACCCAACTCTAATCGATCTCCTGCAAATTCACAAAACAAATGGCTCCAGAATTACCAGTTCTAAAGACTTAAACCTCACTTGTGCTATAAACAGAACCTGCTAGAGAGACAGGTATGTAGAGTTCCTCCCTAACCCAGTTCAAGTGTAGCTTGGATAACTGGTGGGGAACAGGAAATTCATCCCTGGTTTGGCACCTATGTCTCTAATAGACACAGTCAGCCTGTAAATAGTTTATCTCTCAGGCCCCTGCTTGTAAATGTTTCATCTCCCAAGCCTCTGCTTACAGCTATCAAGGGTATCAGAACTTGTCAGAGATTTGGGATGCATGGCTAGGCTTAAAAAGGCCCTTTTGCTCGTTAGCCTAGTAAACATCTATGAACCTAGTAAACTACAGCACAGTTAGGTTAACCTTTGTGGCTAGAAAACTGGTGGACCCAATTTTAAAAAAATATAGAGGGCACTGTGTGTGTGTGTGTGTGTGTGTGTGTGTGTGTGTGTGTGTGTGTGTGTGTGTGTGTGTGTGTGTGTATGCGTGTGCATGCATGTGCATGTGTGCGCATGCACTCATGAGTGGGGAGTAATGAAGTAGCAGAGAAATGGAATCACAGTAAGGGAAGGTGGTCCACACAGCCTATCTGGACCTCTCAAAAGCCTTCGATACAATACCCCACTCGGGCATTATAGATAAGCTCACCAGCTTAAATATAAACCCCTATGTCACTAGATGGGTTGCAAACTGGTTCAAGGACAGAACCCACATGGTTAGAATTGCTGGAGCCATGTCAGACTCCAAACCAGTTACAAGTGGCGTCCCACAAGGCTCAGTCCTGGGACCTCTCTTGTTTGGTATATATTTCTCGGAGGTACAGGCCAACACGGAAGGACTGTGGCTGACCAAGTTCGCAGATGACTGCAAACTGGGCGCCATAATCGACTCTCCAGCCGACACAAGCATCCTCCAAAAGGGCCTCATAGAAACAGACAACTGGTGCCAGAGCCATGGTTACAAGCTAAACGCCAAAAAGTGTATAGTCATCCCCTTTGGCAAAAACAAAGTGCCCACAAATTACCACATAGGTGGTAATCCATTAAGTACAGAAGAAGTAATTAGGGACCTGGGGACCCAAGTTGATAGCAATCTCTCATTTGACAACCACGTGGCCAAAGTGGTTAGAAAAACATTTTATATAGCCCACCTAATCATGAAGGGATTCACATCTAGATTAGGGGAGGTCATCGTGCCTCTTTACTCATCCCTCATCAGGCCCATAATCGAGTACAATGCCCCTTTTGGGATGTACCTTACCAAACACCTGCAGCAACTGGAAAGACCCCAAAAGTACCTCACCAAGCGGATCAAAGGGCTCAAACAGATGCCATATGCTGCCCGGTTAAAGAAACTCCAGCTCTACTCAGTGGCATACCGCCTGCTCAGAGGTGACCTGTGCCTGACGTATAAGGCCATGTCCAACCCGGAATTAAGGGACATGCTGCACCTCAAAAAATCCAAATCCCATCGAGCTACACGCTCCAGAGACTTGAACCTCAGCACTGAAATAAATAGGACATGCTGGAGGGACAGATTCATAACCCAGAGGCTCCCTTCACTATGGAATAAAATCCCAGTCCAGGTTAGGCAGAGTCCCTCATTAATTCTCTTCAAGAGGAGTCTTGATGAGTGGATGGGAGATCATAGGTTTACCCCGGGTATCACTTCTGTGTCACTGTTAGACAGAGGCACAGTATACTAACCTCGAAAAAGGGCATAGCAAAATTAATTTAAAATGGGTGGCGAAAGCCAAACATACTCTGGCTAGGCTTATAAATGCCCTAGGGCAGATAGCCTAGTATGAACCTATGAACCTATGAACATCATGTCAGCTAACTGTTTTCTTTTACTACATCAGTAGCGTAACTGTAGGAGTGATTGGTGTGGTGTGGTCTGCCCTGCTTTCAGCAAGGCACACAGTTCTACATAAATTATTAACCTAGTTTTGGAGTGCATTCTAAGCTAGCATCTTGGAAAATAGTTTGGACACTAAAACAAAGAAGGGAAACATTAATGAAAGGCTTCCTTCTGAAATGTAGAGACTTAAGATAGCAAGTCCAGAAGTTATGGAAAAAAAGTCTAAAAAACATAGGAGCACTGTGAATATCAAATATTACTTTTCTCATTTAAAGTTGTTTTTGCAGGAGGTAAGTCTCATACCCATGCAGTTATTTAAAATAAATAGAATGATAAAAGTGCATACTTACATCATTCAGTAAAAGTATCCAAAAGCTTTTTTTAATAAAAAATTAAAACAATGTACAATGGTTGCACTTGTTCATCTTATTATATGTCAGAGTTAATCAGGACATACGAAGTGAGTAGTCTCAGACATTTAAACTTGAAGAAACCCATTATGTGATCAGGAGGTAGAGTGACAGCATAGCCTTCCTATAAATTACCAGCATTAACAGATAAAAAATAGTTGCAAATAACCATAAAAACATGTCAGCAATATCACCATTATATGTAATAGAAAAAAACTGTATCAATCAGAAGTGCAAAATGTCAGAACATAAAAATAAATAAAAATACTTAAAAGTTAAGGGGGTAAAAGTAAGTTCATTCTAAGTACACTTACTATACTGGCATTTTTACTGAGACCTGCAGAACCTGATGAGTCAGTTCTAAGTTACCAACAGTAACTGTTAAATTTCTAGTTTATTTTTTCAATCAGACCCCCACCCCTGCCAAAACTGTACCTTCTCAAGTGGACTTCATTTGATCAATGGACTACATTGCCAAAACCGACCTGGTCGAGACCACATGATTGACAATTTAATTCACTGACCACTTTGACTGTAATCACTGTACAATTTGGATGGGGGAATGTGCATTTTTCCTCAGTGTAGTGTGATCTTGGAGTTGGTACATATAATTAGCAGTGGGGTGTGGGTGTTTTGTTTGTCTGCAGGTGTTATTTGGGTTGTTCAAGTTGATTGACAAACTAAATTGTCACTCATGGTCTCAACCATGTCGGTTTTGACAATGTAGATTGTCAACCAGTGGAACTAGATCCATATACCCTCGTACCTCCTGGTATTAACAATTATCTCACCACCCACCCACTGGAAAATGTTCTTTTAATTTTGTTGAATGCCTGCAATCTGCAGGAGAGAGGTCCGGCTCAGAAACACTGACCACTCTAGTAAAAACATATTTGGTTTCAGTAACTGAAAACTATGTTTTTTAACTTTTATCATCTGATAATAAATGACACTCGCCATCATTTATTTACAAATGGTTTAACTTACATTTGAGTGGTCAGGAAAATCTTGTAGACACCGTGATGGAATTAAAATTATACACAAGAAAATAATTTGGCATTATTTCATTTATTTACTTGCCATTTGTTAAGTGGGTTAGTCCAACTGAGCGAGAAGCCCATTTTCAGTGGAGACCCAAGGAGAAAAGCTCCAAAAAAGTACAATTCAAAACATATTCTAACAATAACAACTGCTGAAAGATATTTAACAATATATATTCATAGGATCACAAATTACATTTGAGGTTCACAACAAGGTAAAAAATTGATTGTCAATATGGAGCAGAGACAGCAATTGCATTTGAAGTTCACAAGATAAACAAATAAATGGTCAATATAGAGCAGAGACAGAAATTAGTTAAGTAGTACCTGGAGAATGCAAATGCTTGTTCAGAGCAAAAGCAAATTATATACAAGTGAGAGTGACAAAACATTACAGATACCATACTTATAGATTGTTTTAACTAAAAGTGATGTAGCACTGAGAGTGGAGGATATTTACAAATTAATTTAGCTAAGAAGATAAAATGCAGGAGTAGAGCAAAAGTGTTAGGTTCTCTGCAGGTGAAGCAGAAAGTCTACAGGGATTTTAGCTGAAGTATTAAGGCGGATGCAAAAACAGAGTGACGTTCTTGACAATGTGGGCTTTAATATTAAATGTTCTTACACCTCCCCACTTCACTCTGATGTAAATCTACTTGAAGCACTAAGTGATTGAGTCATTAGACAAATATTATGCAAACAAACCACTAACAGATTTTACTGCTTGACTCTAGATGAAAAGAGACTAACGTATGACCTCAGGACTGACAAATCAATCAGGTTGTTGAAACCTCACAAGGAAGGGGCATGGTTGTTATTGACACACACAACTATTCAGTGTGAGTCCTGTCAATTTTGAATGAAGCAGATCAATATGAGGAGGAGTCAAGCAATGACATTTCTGTGGCCTGCAAGAAAATAGACTTTTTTGGAGAACTGTTGAAAAGTGTGCTCATTACCCCAGAGCTGTATCATTATCTTGTGGTAAACCATCCAATGGTTCCTTTGCATTTTGGTATCCCGAAGGTCCATTCAGAATTATTGGTTCCTCTATGGAGACATGTTCAGCATCTCACAATAAAACAGAGCCACTAGTTAAATTTATCAGTGGCTCTCTCAAGGTATGATGGACAACATCAGTCATATTTTGAAGAATTCGTGGGAATTTTTGGAAAACGAGAGAGAGAAAGATATTCTCTTTGCAACAGACTTATTCTTGGTAGCAACTGACAGCAAATATTACAGCTGTGTAACTAAACATACCATAACAATGGATGTTTGAATGGTCTCTGCTGCAGTCCCCTTAGCTAGATAGGTTACATCCTTCATAGGATATAACAGCCAACCTGCTACCAAAGCTTTAGGGCACCTTCCATGCACCCAAACCATTAGTCAGCAGATAAGTTTGGGTGCCACTCCCTTCAGAGCTTTCATGCTAACAGAGAGAGGAAGACTACGTCCTCAAAGGGCAGTAATAGAAACAACAAATAAATGTCCACACCCTGACATAAACAATACACCAAAAAACAAGGGGGTGGAGGGAGTGGCTACTGCAGCAGTGATCATTTGAACATCTGCTGTAATGGTAAGTTTACTTGCACAATTGCACTATATTTATCATACTGATCACTGCTACAGCAGTCTTAGCAAATGGGTAGATTACCCTAACTTACTACATTTGGGAGGTGGGAGGAAGAGAGATCCAGGAGCCGCTGGAGAATGGTCCAACCAAGCCTGATCTAGATCTAAAGAAGGAGTCAAGCTTATAGTGATTTGTAAAAGTATATGCAGAGGACCAAGTAGTAGCTTCTAGAATACTTCTAGGATCCATCCTTTCCAAAAAGCCATAGATAATGTCAAGGTCCTGGTGAGTATAACAAAAGTTTGTAGCTTTGACAACCATTTGGAAACAGTCTGTTTTGACACAGGTTGTCCCTCCTTACCTTCAGAAGCAATGAACAACTGATCCAAAGATCTGAAAGATTTAGCTCTGTCAATATAATACCTCAGTTGTCTGTGAACATCCAAGGTATGGTATTGTTTCTCCCTCATTTTTAGGTAGAGGAAAGAAAATAGGGAGATGGATAGTCTGGCTTAATGTAAACTTGTATACTCCTTTAGGGAATAAAAGAAGGATTAGTTCTCAAAAAAACCTTGTCTCTGTGGAAAATAAGATAGAGTTGACTGACCATAACAACTTGCAACTCAGATACCCTTCTTGTAGAGGTAAGAGCAACCAATACAACTGTTTTCCATGGTAAGAACCTTGAGTTGGCCAAATTACCTGGTTCAAATGGAACAAGTGTTAGCTTCTCTAACACAAAATTAAGATCGGAAAGAAGGGCCACCAGTTTTCTTGGAGGCCTCTTGGCAAAACTCCTTTCAAAAACCTTTTGACATGAGAATGCATTAAAAGACAAGGATCTATGGCCAGGCATGCTGAAATGGCCAATAAATGAATGTTGATGGAGGAGTAAAAAAGGCCATAGGATAGTAACACACACTAATATTGTAAAACCAGAGAACAGCTACCATTGAATAGCTGCGGGTACCAACTAGAAAACCACTTCCATTTGCTAATATATGTTTTTATAGCAGCAGGCTTTCTTGCCTCCATTAGTACCTACTGCACATCCTCAGTGAACAGGTGCATAAAGGGACTTAAGACCATATCATACAGTCAACTGAAGTTCATTGGGGTCTGAGTGTATCAAACATCCTTGTTCTTACGTGAGTAGATTCAGTCTGTGAGGAAGTTTGTGGTAATTGCCCCTGGCCATTTCCAAAAGAAGGGAGAACGACAGTTGTCTGTTCAAAAAGGAGTCACCACAATGACCATGGAGGGTTCCACCAGAATCTTCAAAAGTACACTGGATATCAGTGGGAAGCATGTGAAAGCTTACCTGAACATTCCTGTTCAAGGGAAAGAAAAGGCATTTGTCTTCCAGGCCTTCTTGCATGGAGTTCTGGAGCAGAATCTTCTAGCTGATTGCTCAGTGAGGAGACAAATAGGTTTACTTTAGAATTCCACACAGAAAAATCAAATCTTGGAAGACCTCCTAATCTAGTTTCCACTTGTGAAGGCATGACATTGTCCTGCTCAGCCTGTCTGCCACACAATTTTGTTCTGACAAAAAGTAAGATGTCTGTAGAGTGAGACTGTGCTGTGAAGCTTTATCCTAGCTAACATGGCTAATCTGCAAAAGTGGTATGACCCGGTTTCCCCTTGTTAATTTATGCACCAAAAGACTGTGGTATTGTTTGTAATAACTCAAAGAGGTCCCAGAGAATGAAGAGTATTCAGAGAGTGGAGTGCCTTCTTCTTGGCAAGCATCTCCTTTATATTTATGTGCCTGGTGTCTCACACACCATACCTCTCAAATGGACAGATTTTTGCAGAATGTCCAGATTTTGGCCTCATATTTTTTGTCCTTTTTTCACAAAATTGTGTTTTCTCTGGCAAATTAGTAGTAAATCATTAAAGATTGAAGTTCAAAAATAATGACAGGCATTTAGGTTTCAGATTTCATATCCTTCAGAAAATTCACGTGAATGCAAAACCTGTTATTCTCTCAACTTTCTAAGTTTGTAAGAGCAATATTTCAGAATTGGCCCTATTTTGGGGCCTTTCTCCCACTTTTATTTATGGCTTTGTCTAGATTTCTTGCAGGATAAGAAGTATGCACACACCTTGCACTTTTATCCCTCCTGAAACTGATCCCCCCATGCAAGGTCTAAGGCATCTGTGGTCACTGATTGCTTTGGAACAGAGAGGGAGAAGGGAAGATCCAGATTTAAAGATATTTGGGCTTTCCACCAAGAGATTTCTCTTCTGAAAAATCCCAGCACTGGAACTTGAAAAGACACAAGTTGTTGGTGTGGGGGCCAAATTGACTTCATATACCACTGTATCTTTTATATGCTGAGTCTTGCCAGGGGTATCACAAGAATCATAGAGGCCATGAGACCCAAAATACTTAGCTGTTTCCTCACAATGTCTGATGTCTGATTGGAAAACCTTAGAAATAGATCTAGATAAAGATCTATTTTTTTCTGTGGAAGAAAAGCTCTTTAAACTGAGGTATCTAGCTGACACCCCAAGAATGCAATCCTGTATGATGGAGGTAAAAAAGATTTTTGACCCTTTTCTTTTTCTCATTCAAGTGAAATATTCTTGACACTTCAAAAAGACTCTGAAAAGACAAGAAGGTCATCTAAATATGGAAAAATGTTGATACCTTGTGGCCTGTAATGAGCTATAACAGGAGCTAGACACTTTGAGAACACTCTTGGTGCCCTGGAAAAGTCCAAAGGGTAAGGCACAGAAGTGATAATGTGACCCAGCCACACAGAAGCTTAAGAGACACTTGAAGTCTGGATGAAAAGGGATGTGATAATAAGCATCTTCTAAATTGAGTGCTACCAGGAAAGTTGAATGAGGAAGAAGTAAGTGGTTGTGGAGTGACATCTTTTCGAATATGGCCACTATCACAAAGAAGGATCCACAGCTGGTCTCCAAGCATTTGGTTCTTTGGCACTAAAATATCCCTGAATAAAACCCTTCTCCACCTGGGGAGGAAGAACTGGTTCTATCACTCTGTACATGTGATGAAGTACAGCTCGAAATAAAAAGAGTTTGGTCTAGTGGATGAGTATATAACTCAAGGAAAGGAGACATTCCTCCGACTGTCATCTGTAATCATGATCCTCAGAAACCATTTGTCTGAAAGTATCTGTTGCCAAATTGATTTTCTGGAAGGGAAATGGGGCTTACAGGGTGGGGTGGGGGACAAAGTCCCTTAAATAGTCGTTCTGTTGTATTGGGCTGTCCTTGCATTTTGGAGGTTTCAGAATTCTTTTTGGAACACTCAGCCATTTCTTCTTAAACACCTGTTTACATGCATTTTGTTGAAACAGTTTAGCTTTTTGCTAAAATTTTGATGAGGGGTTAGAAAATGCTTTAGAAATTTTGGAAAAGGATTGCCGAAAAATCTTAAGGAGATTTCTTAAATCAAATTATCCCTTTCAACACACGTTTTGATCACCTCTGCAGCAGATGGGCCAAAAACATATCTCTGTCCAAAGCAGGATTTTGAAATCTAATTTTTAACATAACTTGGGAGGTTCTGAGAACACCGCCAGACCAACCTCCTCAAAAGAGTACCAGTGGCCATAGCCTTGGAAGAAGTATCAAATGAGTTATACACACAGTGCAATCAATGAGTAGTGACATGTACAACTGAGGAAAGTAAATTATAAGCAGTAGCAACTGATTGCTACATTTATAGCAAGCAGTTTGCTACAGTTTAAAGCAAAAACATTTTTTTATTTATTTTTTTAAACTAAAACCTAAGCTCTGTAGTGTTTTGTGCAGGGTATAACCTGTAGCAACTGCTTGCTATAGTTTAAAAAAAAAAAAATATATATATATATATATATATATATATATATATATATATATATATATATTTTTTTTTTTAATAAAATGTGAGGAAAGAGGGCACAGAAACAGGCCCTGAATGAATGCAGCAGGAAGAAAGGTGGAGTGTCATGTATCTGGCCACCTGGTTGTTGTGCCAGTAGAAGGAAATTACTTTTTCATTTTACTTTTCACTTGAGGAGCTGAGGGGGTGCAGAACTAGTTTGTGGTACTGGCAGAGGGCACTGGTTGAGCTTCTGGCCAAGGATTTTACAAACAAAAGGTTACACTCATACATTTATAGGAAACCTATTCAATGTAATTCCTTGCTACATTTTCAAAGTCACTTCCCTTTCCATCAAAAAAGAGTTATCATGAGAGAATTTCTAAACTCATCTTTGGTGATGCTGCTATTTTCAGGACTGAGTTAAACAAATTTCAGGAAATGTTAGAGAACAGGGCATACGCACTCTACTTTGGAGAAAAACATGTTCACAAAATTTTGGCTAAGAGAGGTGACATGAATACACCTCTTATTTACCAGATGACAGTATGACTTCAGCAAATGACACATACCCCAGGACTAACTTTAACTCACACATGAGAGAGTTATGGTCTTGATCTATCAATACAGTTATATACAAACATTGATTTAAATGTTCTTACTTGGAAATACCACAAGATGCCAGAGGTAATAAACTGTTTTTTTTTTCTTGTTTGTTTGTTTACAAAAACAAAGAGCCCGGGTTGCTATGACAACTTTGAAGTTGGGCCATTTTACAGCACAGGGTACAACTCAGTGGACAGCAGTAGCAACTGAAGGCATTGCATAAAAGGCAGCTTACAACAAGAAAAAAGTACTATCAGATCAGTTCCCATAAACTCAAGTAGTATGTCCAAGCTATCAAGAATAGTTTAATCATGAATATGCTGCCCATTAGTCACCACATTTTTATAACGCAAACATAATTTAATGTAATTGGCAGTAATAAGTCTAACTAAAATAGGAAGGAAAGAATTCTGGATCCATAGAGCAGAGGGCTAAAGACCTTGTTACATCTCAAATGATCTTGGCACAAATACTGGTACAGAAAAAGCCAGTCTGGGAGGATGGGCGAAAGTGGCCATCACTAGTCTGCTCATATTAAAAGGAGGAAGGTGGAATGGTTCACAATGCCAACAGATGTTGCCTGGCTGAGTCTTGATAGAATAGAGACCTATGTGGTCCTGGCATGCACTACTGCCACATTCAGTGCTCATGTGAAAGCACACATGCACTATTGGCTTGTACTGCCCCCATCTCAACTTACTGCAGATGCCCACCTCAGCACTGCCCATAGGCTATCAGGATAGATCATTATGTACTCAAGGAGAAGTCACCCAATGAAGTGCCAAGGATGACACTGCACCAATAAATGATCAGTATTTCTGATGTCTATGCCCAGCTTCTAAATAACAAGCATTTTTTGTTTCTTTTTATTTTTTTGTGAATCCATTCACTAGGTGTAGTGACACTGTGCTGCAGTAGACTGCAACCTCTGCCCTGGACAGTTTCCAGGATGCAACTGATTGTCAGAGTAACAAGGAGGGGAGAAAGATATAAAAATAAAATAAATAAATAATGTTGTTGTGTCTTTCGGCTTTTCCTGGTTAGGGGTCGCCACAGCGGAACTCCTGTCCACTACTGATTGGTAGTTGATTTTTATGTGCCGAGCTACCAGCCCTGATGCACAACCTTCAACGAAGGTATGCCCATTCATGCATGTCTCCATGCAGAAGACACTCTAGCGGAGAATCGAACCGGGCAGCGTCTTACTGTGAGGCGACAATGCTACTGCAGCACCACCACCACGGTAAAATAAATAAATAAATAATGCTGAAAGAATAAACATGTGCCGTTCTTACCTTTCAGGAGACCATGATGTCCCTCATATATTGTACTTCTGGATTCAGCAATTCATAACATATATAAAACAAAAGAAAGCAGTTGGTCTACTCTTATGACTGATCAAGACCTTCAGGGCCCAACAAATACACTGTGTTCATTTCTAAGTTGGCAGTTTTTGATCTTATTTTCCCTATTTTCTTACAATTTAATGCAGGAAAAGGGACCATAAATTAAATGACTGTTACATAGAGTAGAGTAGTAAGAGTGGGTTAAAGGGAGCAGCTGTGCTAGGTGCAAAGTGTTAGGGGGTATGATGAAAAGACTGGAGTCATGTATCTGCATTTTGTGAAGTAAGCCAATATCAACTTGTTACTGTTGTAAACAAAGTAGAGTTTCTTTTTTTTTTCTTCAGTCTTTGATTGAAGAGCTAGAGGAGCTGAAGGGTGTATGTATTTGTAGGAAGCCAATTATTTTGCTCCTTTCAAGCTGAGAAAGGGGTGATTGACTGCTGTACTGTAGAAAGCCAATGGGATTCCTATAGTAAGCAGATAGTTTTTAGTCCTTTTTTTTCTGTTCTTCACTTGAAACGCTAGGGGGTGGGGCACTATTTTGAAGGACAGGCACAGGGCACTAGATGAGCCAGTATGTATCTGGTTACATCCAGCCAAGATAAGGGCTCATAGCCTTTCTCAGTGGTAAAGATTGTCTGCTACCTTCAAATACATTGAGTAGGGGTCATGCTGTACCTCCAGAGCAACTTTTCAAAATAAAAAAAATAAATAAATAAATAAATAAAGGAAAAGGTTGCCCAAGGAAAAGATCCTTCATTTTAAGAAATCAGTCAGAAGCCTGCTCTTACTACACAAATATTACACTCTGTTCTACTCCAGTCTCCAGCAGCAACTAACTAAGAACAAGGAATGAGGGCATTGCAGTCACAGGCTACCAGCAAGGAACAAGGGCATCACAGTCGCAGGTTACCAACAAGAAATGAGGGCATCGCAGTCACAGGCTACCAACAAGGAACATTGGCATCACAGTAGCAGGTTACCAACAAGAAATGAGGGCACCACAGTCACAGGGTATCAATAAGGAACGAGGGCACCACAGTCACAGGCTACAAACAAGGAATGAAGGCATTGCAGTCACGGGCTACCGACAAGGAACAAGGGCATCACAGTCGCAGGTTACCAACAAGAAATGAGGGCACCACAGTCACAGGGTATCAATACGGAATGAGGGCACCACAGTCACAGGCTACAAACAAGGAATGGGGACACCACAGTTACAGGCTATCAACAAGGAATGAGAGCATCACAGTCACAGGCTACCAGCAAGGAATGAGGTCATCACAGGCTACAAACAAGGAATGAGGGCATCACAGTCACAGGTAACCAACAAGGAAAGAGGGTACCACAGTCACAGGCTACAAACAAGGAATGAGGGCATCACAGTCACAGGTTACCAACAAGGAAAGAGGGTACCACAGTCACAGGCTACAAACAAGGAATGAGGGCATCACAGTCGCAGGTTACCAACAAGGAAAGAGGGTACCACAGTCACAGGCTACAACCAAGGAATGAGGGCATCACACTCACAGGTTACCAAGAAGGAATGAAGCACCACAGTCACATGCTACCAACAAGGAATGAGGGCACCACAGTCACAGGCTACCAACAAGGAGTGAGAGCACCACAGTCACAGGCTACCAACAAGGAGTGAGGGCACCACAGTCACAGGCTACCAACAAGGAGTGAGGGCACCACAGTCACATGCTACCAACAAGAAGTGAGGGCACCACAGTCACAGGCTACAAACAAGGAATGAGGGCACCACAGTCACATGCTATCAACAAGGAGTGAGGGCACCACAGTCACATGCTACCAACAAGGAGTGAGGGCACCACAGTCACATGCTACCAACAAGGAGTGAGGGCACCACAGTCACAGGCTACCAACAAGGAATGAAGGCACCACAGGCACATGCTACCAACAAGGAGTGAGAGCACCACAGTCACATGCTACCAACAAGGAGTGAGGGCACCACAGTCACAGGCTACCAGCAAGGAGTGAGGGCACCACAGTCACATGCTACCAACAAGGAGTGAAGGCACCACAGTCACATGCTACCAACAAGGAGTGAGGGCACCACAGTCACAGGCTACCAACAAGGAGTGAGGGCACCACAGTCACAGGCTACCAACAAGGAGTGAGGGCACCACAGTCACAGGCTACTAACAAGGAGTGAGGGCACCACAGTCACATGCTACCAACAAGGAGTGAGGGCACCACAGTCACAGGCTACCAACAAGGAGTGAGGGCACCACAGTCACATGCTACCAACAAGGAGTGAGGGCACCACAGTCACAGGCTACCAACAAGGAATGAGGGCACCACAGTCACATGCTACCAACAAGGAGTGAGGGCACCACAGTCACATGCTACCAACAAGGAGTGAGGGCACCACAGTCACATGCTACCAACAAGGAGTGAGGGTACCACAGTCACATGCTACCAACAAGGAGTGAGGGCACCACAGTCACATGCTACCAACAAGGAGTGAGGGCACCACAGTCACAGGCTACCAACAAGGAGTGAGGGCACCACAGTCACATGCTACCAACAAGGAGTGAGGGCACCACAGTCACATGCTACCAACAAGGAGTGAGAGCAGCACAGTCACAGGCTACCAACAAGGAATGAGGGCACCACAGTTACATGCTACCAACAAGGAATGAGGGCACCACAGTCACATGCTACCAACAAGGAGTGAGGGCACCACAGTCACATGCTACCAACAAGGAGTGAGAGCACCACAGTCACATGCTACCAACAAGGAGTGAGGGCACCACAGTCACAGGCTACCAACAAGGAGTGAGGGCACCACAGTCACATGCTACCAACAAGGAGTGAGGGCACCACAGTCACATGCTACCAACAAGGAGTGAGGGCACCCCAGTCACATGCTACCAACAAGGAGTGAGGGCACCACAGTCACATGCTACCAACAAGGAGTGAGGGCACCACAGTCACATGCCACCAACAAGGAGTGAGGGCACCACAGTCACATGCTACCAACAAGGAGTGAGGGCACCACAGTCACATGCTACCAACAAGGAGTGAGGGCACCACAGTCACAGGCTACAAACAAGGAATGAGGGCACCACAGTCACATGCTATCAACAAGGAGTGAGGGCACCACAGTCGCATGCTACCAACAAGGAGTGAGGGCACCACAGTCACATGCTACCAACAAGGAGTGAGGGCACTACAGTCACAGGCTACCAACAAGGAGTGAGGGCACCACAGTCACAGGCTACCAACAAGGAGTGAGGGCACCACAGTCACATGCTACCAACAAGGTTTGAGGGCACCACAGTCACATGCTACCACTGCTACTTCCCTGTATTTATTCAATATCATCTCATCTATTTATTTCCCTTTAATCAACATGTCTTTCATTGTCAAGTGTTTTACTTCTAGATCTTATTTTTCTTTTCCTTCTCCTAAGTCTCCCACCAAACGATTTTGCATTATTTTGTGCTTATTTGTCTCCCTCTGTTTACTTCCTGTATATTATCAACCTCAGCTTGAACTGTTACTTCTTCTCACACTATCTCTTCATTCTCTGACCTTTCCTCAGTATTACTTCCCCATACCACCTTCTCTTTCAATAGCTTCTATAGTAACATTTTCTACGGTTTGTCTTTCTTCTGTGATTTCATCTTCACCTACTCTTTCTTTTTATATAATATGGGACAGTCAAACCAGAAGTGCCCAAATTCTGTACATTTTCTATAGACTGACCTAACATCTTTTTTTTAAATATTCCCTCTCTCCGCATATCAGCCACACCTTCATTTGCTACTAATTTTTTATCGCCACAAAAATAACATCCTTAGTGTTGACCTCAATACCAAACAAATCCTCTCTTTTCCATTTACAATTCTAATATT
The DNA here is from genome assembly GCF_019279795.1 of Protopterus annectens. Taxonomy (NCBI): domain Eukaryota; kingdom Metazoa; phylum Chordata; order Ceratodontiformes; family Protopteridae; genus Protopterus; species Protopterus annectens. The sequence goes on from NC_056733.1 coordinate 201,648,593, forward strand.
TGAAATGTATTGCACTTTCCCATTGTTATCCACATTTGCCATTCACCAGTCCATAATTTCTTTCATAACATATCTTCTAACTTCATGTACTTTATCACATAGTGAAAGAAAACATTTTGAGCTCATGCTGATCTATATCTGTAGTTTTAAATTGCATATTTAGTTTCTTTTTTTCCTCCTTCCCCAAGTTCTGAAATAGTGTTGCTACTGTGGCGACTGTATTCCTTTTCCAGTTACAGTTTCAGTCAAATGTTCATTCACATGTATTTTCAATTCCCAAATAAATGAATGCCCTTATGTTTTTAATGCTATAACCTAGTGGATAAACACTGTCTATAATATCATACCCGTTAAAACTCTTTTATCCTTACCGCTACATGTCTTTCTATGGCAGTCTTTTCCCTTTGGATAAACACTGTCTATAATATCATACCCGTTAAAACTCTTTTATCCTTACCGCTACATGTCTTTCTATGGCAGTCTTTTCCCTTTGGATAAACACTGTCTATAATATCATACCCATTAAAACTCTTTTATCCTTACCGCTACATGTCTTTCTATGGCAGTCTTTTCCCTTTCTCCTTTACTTCATCCATCATTCCTTGGCCTGATACATCTGCATAAGTCCTTCACTCTTGTAACAAAAACTCTGTTGCAGAGCTAAAGTCATAGAATTGGCTACTCCACCTGCCAAGAATGCCTCCAATGTCTTCCTATGATAGCACAGTCCGAAGAAACTGCCTTATGATTCTAAGCTAGGTTTACTGTGCAAAGTAAAAACAATGTAAGCATTTTATTTTTTACCTTAACACCATCAATGATTATCATTAAAGAAGGACAGATTACTCTGTTTTCTTATGTATAATTTTGCAATGGCTGCAGCATTATTGCTGATCATCTATATCAATGTTTCTCGAATGGTATAGCTAACATCCCTAAGGAGGCCCACAATCATTCCTGAGTAAGTACAGTTAGACTGAAATTGTTGTTCGCTTAAAATGGTAACTATATGTGTTGTTTTGTGTGTTGGATAGATTAGATAGGAAAACAAGAAGGATGTTTCATGCTCACCGAATGATTTATAAAAATCAGTGCATACCAAGATTATATATTCGCAGTTACGAAGGAGGGATGGGCCTACTTGAAATTGCTTACATGTATAAATTTGCAATCGTAGGACTGCACACATGACTGCTGGCCTCACAAGACTCAAATGTAGTGAAAGTTTTGAAACATGAGGCGAATACATCTAAGATGACTTCCCTGCTTTATCTAGCAGAAGCATATCGGCATCGAATAGGAATGGAAATCAAACCACAAAAAGATAAAAATCGGGCAGCATCGGAGTGTGCCAAGGAACAAGGCAAAGAATGTGAGGTGGGGGACCAGATGAGAGGGCAGGAAATGTGCAGAATGCATAAATATAGTTGCAACTATAGAAAACTTCTGGAAGAACCTCATGTTATTCAAGAACAAATGCAGGATGGCTAAGGAGAAGCAAATTCAAACCAAGCGATGAAAGGTTAATATTAGTGGTCCAAGACAGTGGGCTACATACATGCTGGTTTACAAAGTCCATTGAACATGTGGGAGAAACAGACAAATGTAAGTTTTGTAAAACCACATTTGAAACAGTCACACACCTCATTGCTGGTTGTGACATAATAATGGCAGTAGGACTGTGTACTGAAAGGCATAATAATGTGGCAAGACTGTTGCACTGGGGATTGTGCAAAAGTGATGGTACTGAAGTGGCTGAAAAACACTGGAAATATGAGCCACAAAGCATCATAGAAAATGGTGAAGCTTACATCACATGGGGTCACCATTTAACAACAGTTCAAAAGACAGATGCTAGAAAACCAGATATAGTGGTCCATGAAAAGAACAAAAAAGTAGCACTGATCATTGAAATCACCACACCCAGTGACAGGGCTTGCGTATAGAGAGACACAAAGTCATAAAATATCAGGATCTTCAGGCAGAAACAAGAGCAATGTGGAAGAAAGTACCCAAACAGTTCCAATAGTAGTAGGAGCAATGGGTCTTAGAAAAAAGAGTCTACAATCGTATTTAGATGTTACCAATACATGTAACCCCATATGAATTGCAGGAGGAGTCATTACTGGGCACATTGTGGGTGCTGCGAAGAGCACTTTTGACTAACATCAAAGATTGAAACAATACTAATTTCATGAACTTTAATTGTACTTTGACTTAGGAATGAGGTCCATTCCGGTCTTGGTATTAGAAACCCAACAGATTTGGAGAAATTAATAGAGATGTTACAAGGACCTAGTCAATCACTGAGAACATTTAGTTTTATTCAAGGCACTTGAGTCAGTGCTAAACTGTTCTGGGATCTAGCCTCTTTCACTAATAGAAGAGGGCTGCTAGTGGTCTGCAATTATTAGCAAACTGACAGCAAACAGCAACCCTGCAGCTCATAGCAAGGACAGTGAATTGTCACTGTGGTATTTGTGAAAAGGAAACGTCTGGTTCATACTATAAGGGAAAATACATAAACTACATAACTATATCGGGTCGTTGTATTTGCCTTCCACCATAATTCCTTGCCTTGCTGCATTCACATTAAGTCCTTTGTTCTTTTAATAATAAAAAAAAAAAAACTGCACAGTGTGCATTAAAAATAGTACAGCATTTAAAAAGGAAACTGATTTTGTACTTTCCGTTTATTTCAAGGAGACAGTAGTTCACAAAGGTAATGAAACTCATTGTTTTATACTCTCTCTCTCTGCCAGACTCCCTGGAACTGTCAAGATTCTCCTACATCATGGAGCTGTTGGCTCAGAGCATGCTTAGTTCCACCCAGCCCCCCCCACCACCACCACCATTCCGCACTTCTGTTCTGACTATCTGCAAGTACATACAAGTACTCTTCTGTGCCAAGGTAGGTGATAAAGAGCAGTGCAGAATGCTATACTGAAACTCTTAATAGCAACTCAGGCACTTAAGCTATATTTAGCAGCTCCGAGCAAAGGTAACTTAATAACAACTTCTCTTACTACAGTTGCCATGTATAATATTAACCATTTAACTTTAATTTGCTGTTTGCTGCAGTTACAAAATCTTCTCATGATTGTGAAAAAAAAAAAAACCACCCGAAATACATTTTTGCACTACAAATAACTGATATAGTTATCATTGCTCATGAAACTCAACTTGCAACTTTCTAAATATGTTTATTTTTCACATTGAACTCCTTTTGTTTTACAAGTGAGATACAAGACAACAATGTACGGTTATTAGATCGATAAGTGCACTTCTAGGTGCTAAACGTACTCAGAACACATAAGCTTGCCACTTATTATGAACACAAAGTGTGCTGGTAGCATACCTCCCAACCTCTTAAAGTGAGAAATCTGGACAAAGCCATAAATAATGGTGGGAAAAAGGCTGATAAATAGGGACACATTTTAAATATTGCTCTTACAAACTTAGAAAGTTGACAGAATAACAGATTTTGCGTTAGCAAGAACTTTCTAAAGGGTATGACATCTGAAACTCAAATGTCTGTCATAATTTTCCGACTTCAACCCTCAATGATTAGCCAATGGTTTACCAGAAAACTACAATTTTATGAGAAACAGACCAAAAATATGAGCAAAACTCTGGACATTCTGCAAAAATTTGTACAGTTGAGAGGTATAGCTGGTAGTACAGATGGCATCATCTCTATAATGTAATGCTTATCACTGGCAAGATAATGATGGCCGCAGATAAAATGTTAAGGTATTCTCCTTTACTGTGTGTGTGTGTGTGTGTGTGTGTGTGTGTGTGTGTGTGTGTGTGTGTGTGTGTGTGTGTGTGTGTGTGTGTGTGTGCATTGTGCACATGTTTGTGTGTGCATTGTGCACATGTTTGTGTAACAGGAAAATTTTTTCTAAAACTGAGAAAGTCTTGCAGAATACTCAACACCGCCAAGGCCACCTTTATTAGGAATACAAATAGCTTCCATTATCCAAAGTTCTTCTGAAAAATGCTAAAGATACTTTTGGTTACTTCAGTACGTCTCTCGGATTTGTTGATTCTCCATACCCCTCTCTGTTAAATGCATTTAAGCTTCACATCACGTTAGTACAGCTTCTCTCAACTAAAACCTCAGTAACCCTTGTCTGTCACCTCCTAATCTGTAGTTAATACCATAATTTCCTTCTTTCACTTGTTCCTCGAATCAATGTGTTCAAAAGTGGTTCAGCAGCTACTGGAAAAAATCACCTCTCCTGCAAAGAACTATGTCTTCACCCAGACTGGTACTGTGCCTGCAAACATTAAACATGTCTATGGTTTCCTGTGCTTAAGAATGTCTCTCCATTTGCCTCCTCCAACTTTTACTTAACAGTCAGTCTCTGCCCTATAACAAAAATGTTGAGAAGATGTTAAATCACATAGGAAAATATAGAATTCTATAAAAGTGCCAGCGTATTTTTTTGGCAGACCTACAGTACCTTAGCTGCACCTTTTCTTGTTACAAACATCTACACAAACAGAAACAATAGCTTGTTAAGTGATGGGCTTTCCATTAATGTGAAAAGAGCATTTGAGTAACTGGGTCACAAGCTTCTTCTGAGCACCTTTCAATCCACAGTCCTTGGTAAAGCTATGGTTGTGGTATAGCAGACACTTGAAAGAATGCTGCCTGAGGGTAACATTTCATAGTATTTCCTCTGAAATTGGTTACCATAAAGCAGGTATACCCAGAGGGGTATGTTTATGGTTTCAATTTTATTATTTCTATTTGCAAACACTCTACCTGTAGCTCTTTTATTTCAAAGCATTGCCCTTTATGTTGCTGGTATTCTTCTACTTAAAACTGGTTGCCCTGCTCAGTCCAGTGGCATACAGGGATAACGTCCTGACTACAACCTAGGTTACCTGGGTTAGATTAGTGGCTCAAGTGGCTGACAGAGTGGCAGGGAGGGATGGGTGTGCCAATCCTGGGAATAGGGTGGTACATGGGTATCTCTTAGTAATGATCCTTTTTGGAGGCCAGAGACATCACTAGTGGAGGTGTGGTCAGTGGGTAGAAAGTGTGCCTGGCTGAGCTGCTGCTGAGGCTGGGCGATACACCACTAGCACACATTACAATCCCATCCATGGACCATACCACACTGCCACAAACAGGATGGGAAAAGAGGTAGGCCATAAGTTAGACCTCCCTCTGAACAAAAGCTCAGACATGCCGAGCCCCTTTGCCTTGGATCTGTGACCAGTCCCAGCCTGAAATACCAAATAATGACCAAGAAGGGGCATGGAGGGGCTGGTAGACCCAACATGGATGGGACATGGGGGGGGGGCAGGATAGTATAATTACAGAAAGGAAGGAGGGAAAAAGGAAAAGAAAAGTTGGTATACCAAAATTGTACAAAATGATTTGAACCATTTCCCAAGCTCCAGACATCTCACAATAAATGCAAATAAAACAGCTATACTATTATTTGATATTCACAAAGAATGTAAGGGATATTAAAGACACTGAGAAGCTATAATTTCAGTAACACCATCACTTTCCCTTGGAACTCACACAGAGACAGTCCTTGATACAAGGATTATAAAGCTCTTTGATCGTAACCAAACTGCTACACATTCAATAAATGGATGTCAGTAAATTCACCTCAAGACTGCAGTGAACCAACGCTAAAGAGGAGATTACTGGCATCCATTTCAAGAACATATAACTACTTTGTTGTGATAAGAGAGCTCTATTCACAATTCTTAGTAGTGTGTGAAGTTTTACCTGCTCTGTGTACTGCCAGTAAAAGAATGAGAGCGAATGAAAACATAAAAGTAGTCGATCTAATTGTTTCACAGCTTTGAAGGTTTCAACACACCTTGTATTGCCAGAAATATCTCTGCAGTAAATGGTGTTTTCGCTGTTCTAATGTACTGCAAAACAAAGAGGAGAAAAAAGAATGAAAGAAAAGAAGCTGTAGGAACATGAAGTGTTTTCCAGTTCGGAAAGTTGTAGCATTTAATGAACTTCATATCTAAAGGTGAATCTGGACACCCACTTTGATAACATATGTAATGACTTTGTTATGATGAGAGAGATCTGATCATAATCCCTCTCACTGCACGAAACTTTAGATCCAATCATAATTCTCTTTAGTGTATGAAGCTTTACCTGCTCTGTGCGCCAAGGGGTTTATATTAGGTCACTGAAATGGCATTCTGACGAACATCTAATCATTAACACGAATCAGCAAAACTCACTTCAGTGAGTAACTGAATTGACCAAGGGCAGTGAAATAGTTGCCCGAAGCAAAACGGACAAGTACAGACCTTTGGTCTTTTCTCCACTGTAGTGCGATGTCGGAGTTGGTATATATAGTTAGGGTGCGTGTGAAGGGTGAAGTCCTCTACAGTGAGAGGTGTGGAGGCCAAAGGCCCCCACTTTGGTGGGTTTGATTTAACTGTACATTGGTCCATTGTGCTTCAGGCAACTATTTCATTGCCCTTAGTAAATTCAGCAACTTGCTGACGCAGTTTCTGCTGATGGGTCAATGATCAGTCGTTCACCAGAATGCCATTTTGGTGAACTAATATAGACCCGCCTTAAGTGTAGAAATGTTTCACAGGTTTGAAAGCTGTAACACACTTACTGCTGATAGATCCATCTTTGTACTAAATGGAGCTTCAGTTGCACCAATTTATTACAGAACAAGGACAAAATGAAAAAGAAGTAAAGTAAAAACAAACTGCAGGATCATGAAGTATTTCACTACTTTGAAAACTGTAATGCCCTTAGCACTGCCTCACAGTCAGTGACCAGAAGCAAGTGTGTCTTTAATCCTGTAAGTGTTTCATAGCTTTAAAAGCAGTAATTCACGTCATGCTGCCACACATACACAAAAGGTGCAGGGAGTATACAGCTCTTAGAGCTGTTTTAGCTTCTTGCTGCTGTTCTTTTATGCTGCTGTTTATGCTGCAATGAAAGGCTAGAGCCTAACCAGCATTAAAATATGCTCAAGAAACTTTTATTAACTATCTTTCTTACATCTGAAAGGTACTTATCAAACTTTTTTTTCTTAAATTCAAAGTGCAATTGGGGTGCTCCATGCAGTATAAAATAATTAAGCACCTAAAGTTCAGCTACAGACTTTCCACCTGATGAATCTTGAAGCCAGAAAAGCTATTAGTATCCCTGATAATATCATGATATTGGAATATACCCTTAACTGATCTTAATTCCTAATTCATTTCATGTCATCACATTTCACCACATGATCATAAGCAAAACATCATTTTATTTATCTTCAGTGAAAGGGACACCACTGTATCACAGTTTCAAACCTATACTGGTTCTGCTGCAGCCACAGGTACTATTTTTCTTGCTATCTTAATCTACAAACTATTGTACCTTAACCATTCACCCCACTTGCAAACAAGATGAGTTTAAAAAGTAATTCAGCTATCTGTGTTTTTTACTTGGGTGGCATGCTACCCCTCTAGTAAGACTATTTCTGAGTTTGAAAATAGGAGAAAAAAAACTTTCAATAATTTCTCCAGCCCTCTGGAATATAGTACTCTGACCTTTAAGTCAGGAGTGTGACTAGCTGTCATTTAGATAAAACCCACTGAAAGCAAACGCTGAATTTGAATGCAAATCTTATAAAGTGGCTAGTAGCACAACACTAATTTACATTTCTAGAGCCAGTGTTATACAAAAAAATTATTATTATAGCTTTAAGTTGCATGGACTCCGTATTACAAATTAAGCATATAGCATATAGCGTTTTACTCTTATGTACATTAAGCATTTTGTCACATATAATATAAAGAAAATAGTTAAGAAACTCCACTGTAAGTCATACTTTGCATTTTATTGTATAAGCATACACAGATATTTCTAGGATTTATACCTTAAGCTTTCTGTAAATTTCATTTATTTTTTTTCTTTGGTCATTAAGCTTTGTGCTTTTTGCATATATTGTTTACATCTACTACACCTTCTGTCTTACCCACCTTACTAGTTACCCTTACAAATAATGCAGTTTGTAAGCAAGCAATAATATCCTCCATGGTGGACACTATTGATGAAATAACTGCCCACCCGGGGGTGTTATGATGCCTGATGCCACAGGCAGAAGGCCTTTCCATCCATGAAAGGTCAGTTATTTCCCTGATAACACCCACCCTGGAGGGTATTACTACACTTAGATAAAAGGATATCCGTTAAAGTGCTTTGCAGTTTTTTTTATTAGTATACACACACACACAAACACACACACACAAATATATATATATATATATATATATATATATATATATATATATATATATCTGTGGGTCCACTTTGTAATTTCGAAATACTGAAATCCCGAATTTCAGTATTCCGAAACCACAAAGCCAAAAACCCAACCAAAACTCACAAACTTGAAAACACACAACTGCGAAATTCAAAATCCCGCACTTACGCTACACATATAGCACACACATAAACATACACAAAACTCCCTCCCCACAATCAAACAAACTAATCTAAACTACATATAAGCTGGGTGCAAGCCCCCCTGCACCCCACATCCCCCTACTTATATATTCTAACTCCGAGATCGCACAAACAGTATCACAAACTTAACTCACACAGACACATCTTACAGTCCCTCAAACATAGACAACAGTCACAACACACACTTACACACACTAAACCCCTAACCAACATACTAACACACACAAACTTACCAAATAAAACCTAAACATCCACATTCTGTACCACCGGAAGCCGAAATTCGAAATATTGGTACTTCGTTATTTTAAATTTCCTGCTTCTGCCAGTTTCAGAAAAGTGAGTAATCGACTTTGTAAGTCCGAAATACTGAAATTCGGGATTCCAGTATTTTGATATTGTTAGAGGTATTGTACATAGAAAATATACTTTATGTAAATACTTAATAATGTCTACACAGACACACGCACACACACACACATACACACATACACACACACACACACACACACACACACACACACACACACACACACACACACACACACACTAACTGTTCCTATCATTTATTTCTGACCATTTTTTGTCAATAAACAGATACTCCCCACACCCGTGCGCACACACACACACACACACACACACACACACACACACACACACACACGTGCGCACACAAAGCATTCAGTTTTCTCATACACACAGACTTGTCTAGCAATGACAGCAAGTTTCCTGACTGACTGCACTGCAGATGTTTCATTATGATCAACGAAAGGGGCATTGCAACCCCTCCTCCCATTCCATGCCTCTCAACTGTCCTTAATTTTGCACAATGATCATGATTTTGTGTTATTTTTTTATTTTTTTTACTCTGCCTCATAAATGTTTGATTTTATCTTAAATAAGCAAGAATTACAGTCAGCTAAAAAAAGGCATTAACATACATGTATCTTTTTTCTCTGTCTCTCTCGCACACACACTAACACACACTCACACACACACACGCACATAGTCTCATACATACACATATTTATATTTGCATTAATTTATTTTCTTGCTCACTAAACATGGAATTGGAACGTGAAACAAGTCCTTACAACTGCTGTTTCAGTTACTTTTGCTGCCTGACTTTATTTCCTTCTTCATTTCCCCTTGTTAAACAGACGTGATGTTTACTCAGCATAAAGACGACAGTCATTTGCTTTATTTTTTTGTACATGCTTAATTGCATTTTGTAATGCTGCAGTGAAGGGCAGACCTTTTTTGTTTTACCAGGTAGTCCCTGTAAATGAATACCCTGTTGTGGAACATTTGTTCTCCAATAGGGTATTTAATGTACATTTCACCCATTACATAACTAAAAGTACTGTTTCATTTCTACATTGTTTGCTTGTCGCCTGGCTGTTGATGAAAAGGGTTCATACAGCAATTCACTTACCCAATTAACAGATAGAATAAATACATATGTGTGTGTGTGTGTGTGTGTGTGTGTGTGTGTGTGTGTGTGTGTGTGTGTGTGTGTGTGCGTTTGTCTGTGTGTTTGTGGGGGAGGGGGAGACTGTGTATGTGCATGCGTGTGTGTGTGTGTGTGTGTGTGTGTGTCTGTGCGCACGTGTGTGTGTCTGTGTCTGTGTGTGTGTGGGGGGAGTGTGTATGTGCATGCCTGTGTCTGTATGCGCACGTGTGTGGAGGGGGAGTGTGTATGTGCATCCCTATGTGTGTATGCACGTGTGTGTGTGTGGGGGGGGTGTATGTGCATGACTGTGTGTTTATGAACGTGTGTGTGTGTGTGTGTGTGTGTGTGTGTGTGTGTGTGTGTGTGTGTGTGTGTGTATGTGTGGGAGTGTGTATGTGCATGCCTGTGTGTATGCACAAGTGTTTGTGTGTGTGTGTGTGTGTGTGTGTGTGTGTGTGTGTGTGTGTGTGTGTGTGTGTGTGTGTGTGTGTGTTGGGGGGGAGTGTGTATGTGCACGTGTGTATGTGTGTGTGTGTGTGTGTGTGTGTGTGTGTGTGTGTGTGTGTGTGTGTGTGTGTGTGTGCGCCCACATCTGCGTGTGTAGATGATGACTCTGCTATTTGTGCATTTTTCTATGTTCTTACCCTACTATGCCTCTCCATGCCCTATTCCTTAACTATATTTTCTGGTACATCATCTTGCTTCATATTTATTTATTGGCTCATGTAATGTGGGGATATTTTTTCTACTTTATAAGCACATATTTTTGAAGTCAAGCACATTCATTTTCTCTTATTAAGGTATATATCTGCTGGTTACTCCATGATTTGTAATCTCTTATTACAACAAATGCTTATACCAGCAAAATCCTGCGTGTTACTCTATGTTTTCTCCTCTTCCCCAAACAACTGTGATCTCGGAGTTGGTGTATAAAGAGACTTGTGATTTGTGAAGCCCCTCACAACGGAGTGCAGGGGGATTTGTTTCTCTGTAGAAAACAGAAGGTTTATTGTGATATTTTTGTTGAAATAAGTGCTTTATCTAATATACAGTGGATATAAAAAGTTTACACACCACTGTTAAATACCAGGTTTTTGTGATATAAAAAAATGAGACCACAATAAATCATTTCAAAACTTTTCCCACCTTTAATGTGACCTATAACCTGTACAATTCAATTAAAAAACAAACAAATTTGTTGGGGGAAAAACATAAAAAAAAATAAAAACGTACAATAAGTTGGTTGCAGAAGTGTGCACACCCTTAAAGTAATACTTTGTTGAAGCACCTTTTGATTTAATTACAGCATTCAGTCTTCTTGGGTCAGAGTCTATCAGCATGGCACATCTTGACTTGGCAAAATTTGCCCACTCTAACATGCAAAAGCACTCCAAATCTGTCAGATTGCGAGGACATCTCTTGTGCACAGCCCTCTTCAGGTCACCCCACAGATTTTCTATTGAATTTAGGTCTGGGCTCTGGCTGGGCCATTCCAAAACTTTAATTTTCTTCTGGTGAAGCCATTCTTTTGTTGATTTGGATGTATGCTTGGGGTCATTGTCATGTTGAAAGATGAAATTCCTCTTCATCTTCAGCTTTCCAGCAGATGCCTGAAGGTTTTGGGCCAAAAGTGACCGGTATTTGGAACTGTTCATAATTCCCTCCACTTTGACTAAATCCCCAGTAGCAGCTGAAGAAAAGCAACCCCAAAGCATGATACTGCCACCACCATGCTTCACCATGGGGGTGGTGTTCTTGTGGTGATAAGTGTTGTTTTTGTGCCAGACACACCTTTTGGAATTCTGGCCAAAAAATTCAACCTTGATCTCATCAGACCATAACAGATTTTCCCACATGCTTTTTGGGAGACTTGATGTATTGTTTTACAAATTTTAGCCAGGCCTGGATGTTTTTCTGTGTAAGAAAAAGCTTCTGTCTTCTAACCCTACCCCATAGCTCAGACATATGGAGAATACAGGAGATTGTTGTCACATGTAGCACACAACTAGTACGTGCCAGAAATTCCTGCACCTCCTTCAGTGTTGCTGTAGGTCTCTTGGCAGCCTCCCTGACCAGTTTTTGTCTTGTCTTTTCATCAATTTTGGAGGGATGTCCAGTTCTTTGCAACATCACTGTTGTCCCATATTTTCTCCATTTTTTGCTGACTGTATTCACTGTGTTCCATGGTATATCCAATGCTGTGGAAAATTTTTTGTACCCTTCTCCTGAATGATACCTTTCAACAATGAGATCCCTTTGATGCTATGTAAGCTTTCTGTGAACCATGGCTTTTGCTGTAGCAGGCAGCTGAGTACATGTCAGGAAAATCCTACTCGGACAGCTGAACTTTATTTGGGGTTAATCAGAGTCTCTTTAATTGATGGCAGGTGTGTACCCAAGAAGACTGAATGCTGCAATTGAATCAAAAGGTGCTTCTACAAAGTATTAGTTTAAGGGTGTGCACTCTTAATCAACCAGCTTATAGTACGTTTTTTATTTTTTATATTTTTCCCCTAACAGATTTGTTTGTTTTTCTATTGAATTGTGCAGGTTATAGGTCACATTAAAGGTGGGAAAAGTTTTGAAATGATTTATTGTGATTTCATTTTTTATATCACAAAAAACTGGCATTTTAACAGGAGTGTGTAAACTTTTTATATCCACTATATATCTCCAATATACTACAAACTGTCAGCTACATTCTGCCCTGTATGCCATCATGCTTTCTGCTATTTCTCAGTACTTTCCTGCTGCCCGTCACACATTCTCTTCTTGATGGTGGACATGTTACCCTGCCTTATCATTATGGCTGCAGTGGCACAACCACAGCGGTCATTGGAACTACAGCCAGTACTGATTAGATGCATCACACTACACTTGTGGCTGGGGGTCTGCATGGCGCTCCTGTTCCTTAATAATAACGTTCAATAATTTTACGGTATGTTTTTGGCATGCTACCTGTGTGCTGTCCTTCATAATTTCTACATTCCACAAGTCCTAAATGATACTACTCCAATTATTGCAATTAGACTTCAGTTTAATATATAATCATCACACTAATAAACTTTATAAATATTTTATTAATAAAATGTATTAATATAGAAAAGTTCACAACAATAAACAATCACTTTCAGCACACCTTACATGCTAGCTTCATGTCTGCACTTAATAATCAATATATATATGTATATATGGATTCCTATTATAAGAACAAAAGGTCACTACTTCGAACTTGTAATAGGAAACCTCACTTCTGTGAAAGTTCACTTTAACGAAAGTGAACTTTTGCGTAAGTGCACTTCACAAAAACACCACAGCACAGTGGGGGACATAAAAAACAAGCTATGTCCTCCACTATGGTGTGACAGTCACGGACCTTAGGGTTAGGGCACAGATTAGGGTAAGGGGATAGTTAGTAAACCTATCCCCTTACCCTAGCGCATGCCCTAACCCTAAGGTTCGTGACTATCGCACCATAGGGAGGACATTGCTATATCCTTCACTGTGCTGCAGTCATCGTGGACCTTAGGGTTAGGGCACGGGTCATGGTAAGGGGATAGCCCTATGGGCCCTAACCCAAAGGTCCGTGAGTACTGCACAGAAGTTCAGTACAACACCCGTTCAAATGTGAACTTTCGATTAAGTGCACTTTTGCTGCAGTGAGCATTCCATACACTATTTCAAATTAGTGAAAATTCGATCTAGTGTATGGAACCCATACACACACACACACACACACACACACACACACACACACACACACACGCACACGCACACACACACACACACACACACACACACACACACACACACACATACATATACTGTAGAACTCTATACTAACTAAATGAAACGTTTCTTGCTTCCCTTTTTCACATAAATATAGTCTTGTAACCTAATAAAATATTATAGTAGCTGTCTTAGAATATGTGATGACCCCCTGCTATTACAAAATGTACTTAGATATAATTTTATTGTATTTTATTCTGTTTATTAATTTTGTAAGCCCACTGGCAAAGTGTCCCTTTTCAGGAATAATCCAAGAGCACTATCTGGTAACTGAGTTACTCAGAGTCGCTCACTCAGAAGCCACACAGAGATGGAAGGAATCAAACTTTGCACCGTGAGCTATAGAAAGCAGATCATTAACTGCTCAGAGCCCCAGTTGTCTGTGTCCGACTGAGTCCAGGAATAATGAGTCATACATTCTAGCTTGCTAAGCTGTCCAAGAAGTATTACAGAGCATTACGCTTAACTTTTCTTGCTCTGGATCTATGCCTGGTGATAACGTTCATCCTTATTTTCTAAAACTCTCCTGCCCCTTCATAACTAGGCCACTGGTACCCCTAATAAATCATTCCCTCACCAACAACAACAGACAAAGTGAAAAAGAAATACACAAGTTTTTCTTTCTCTAAAACGGTTTCTCACACTTTAAATCACTTTTCATAAACTGGCTACACCTGTTTGGCATCTTCATGACAGCCTTTCACAAGATAAACAATTATTTAAACAGCAGTATATTAATAAAGTCAAAATTCACAAGGCACCTACACACTTAACAGTCAAAATTCACAAGACAGCCTCTACAGAAACACACTACCCGTAGCAGTTCATGAAGGTTAGGGCCTTAGACTTTTACTGTTCATACAATCTATTAACTTCCTATCTCTTACATAAAACAGTTATTTTATATTCAGATTAAAAGGTCTTTTTATGGAACTAGTACCTTGCTTTGCAGTAAACGTTTTCATGGAGAAGATTGTAATAAGACTTGCACATTTATATCTCTTAATTTTCCACCAGCTACTCCTGCAAAACACACTAGGAAGCTTGAGGGATGTAATAATATAGGTGTTCTAGGAGGACATGACATTAGGAGAATATACAAACATGTTTGTAAATCAGGACTCAGATCCCATATCTAAACTGCACTGCACCGAAAATTTAGAAATGCAATGTATAATGAAGATAAGACATAAAACTGCTGAATTACATGCCTAGATTACCCAACATAAGCCTGATATTCTCGCTGTAACTGAAACTTGACTTAAACCCAGCATAAAAAACTCTGAAGTTATACCTCCTGGCTATATCATCATCCATAATGACCATATAAAGAGGAAAGGTGGTGGTATTGCTTTAATATTTCCGAGTACCTACCACAGCTCCCCTTACAGCAAACCAACACCATAATTCAGTTTAGCAGAACTTCGTATTTCTCTCCTCAATATAAACAATTATAAACAAATATCTATTACCGTCCTTTACATCCCTCCTGGTGACAATACGGCTGTACTGGAAGAATATCCTACACTGAGTATCTTATAACATTCCCGCAAGAAGACATTTTACTAGATGATGTAAATGTCAATCGATTGGACATAAACGCTAACATCTACATCTAGCTACATCTAGCTACATCTAGCATGAACTTATATGGTTTCACACAACTAATTAACAGCCCCCACACATTACAGAAAACATGGGAGTCTCTATTAGACTTGATCCTTGAATCAGACCCTTGAAAATATTCCATTACGGGTACAATGTCAGATTCTGTCACTGGTCACCTCCCAATCTATAAGACTAGACAACTCATGCATCCAGTTAAAGAGCATATTTACAGAACAACATGCAACCTTTCCAAGTTTAACCCAGAAATGTTCATTACTACACTCTCATCTATTAACCTGAACTTCCTAAATACTCTCCCCTTAGATGATGCTGTACTTGAATTCAATACATTTCTAAACATCCTAAATAGCCTTACACCTCCTATAAGGAAGAGACTGAAAACAAATAATGCAAATGCACTACCCAAAAAGAGTAGAATGCTAATGCAGGATAGAGAAAAAGCATGGAAAAATAGCAAAAATACAAAAACCTCAGTACCTTGAAAACCTTAGAATGCTTCGCAAGTGTACTAAAAAGTAAATAAATGAAGAAAAAACTACACTGTAATAACTTTCAGAATAATACTAAGCACAATCTTAAAAAAGTTTGGACATCCATTAAAAAACTCTTACATCCCAGCCAAAACTTCAACCCAAGCTCCTGTCCCCATAACTCACCAATTGAAAGTACAGTACAGTTCAACTCTTAGTTTCTAGACAGTATGACATCTCTAACCAAGGATTCCTCAACATTTAATCCCAACTCTGCCCAACAGCCACATATCACCACATCCACTTTCATCTTCAAATCTGTGCCCACATCCTATATAAAACTACTCTTAAACAAACTTAAACCATGCTCTTCTTCATATGATGACCTTCTAATCAAGTACCTAAAAAAGCAGTCAATAGCATTGCTTATCCTGTCTCAATCCTTATAAATAGGTCCAGGAATCCCATGTTCCCTCTCTCTGGAAAAAGTCACAAATTATCCCTCTGCACAAAGGAGGAAATTCAACAGAGATTAATAACTTTAAACCTATAACAATCTTATTTCCCCTCACCAAACTACTGAAAAAATGTATTCAAAAACAATTGCTAGACTATCTACTGCAAGAAGAACTCCTATCCCTTACACAATATGGCTTCTGTCATTCCCATAGCACTAGTACTGCCCTTCTAACCTATATAGATACTGTCAATAAAGCAAGAGATTATAGTAAACTAGTCTCTTCCTTATTTCTAGATTTGTCTAAGATCTTTGACATAGTTTGCCACAGCAAACTTCTACTTCAAATGTGTTCACAAAGTCTCTCTCAGCCCACCCTTCAGTGGTTCTAAAGCTACCTGTCCAATAGGTATTTGTCAGTAAAATGGCACTCAGCACTATCTTCTTACCCCCTAGTCATCAGCAGTGTACTATAAGGTACTATCCTCCGCAACATTTTCACCAACACCCTCTATACTTCCACACAACAGGCTATCCTAATATAATATGCAGATGATTCCACTCTCATTTGCATATCTGACAACATGGCACACCTCCAAAAAGTTACTCAGAAAGCTTTAGTAGCCACTGAAACATGGCTTTGTAACTCACAAGTCATGCTCGACCCAAAAAAGTCCAAACAACTACTTTTTCCCCATAACCCTCTCGCATGAAAAACAAAATTTAAAGTCCTCTTTCTTGATAATACAACCATTAAAGTCACTTCTCATAGCTAACTTTATGGGTGATAGTGAATGATGATCTTATATTCAACCTGTACATACAAAATTGCATAAGAAAAAACAATTAAAAATAGAGATACTTTTTAGATCCTTACTAACCTCCAGGCATTACAAAAATTAAAACTTGAACAACACTACAACGAAGTTGCTAAATTTGCAGCACATACCACTGTATAGCACTGAAAAGTCTAAATTAGTTATAACTGACATATCAACTTACATATGCACAACTTCTTACCACCTATAGATTTATCCAGCATCCATCTGCCTCTCCAGCACTAAAACACATTCTGCACAACTATGTTCCCAGTTGGTCATTGTGATCCAGTGACCAAAAACTCCTGTTTGTCTACAAACCTAACAAGTCTGCTGACCATTTTGTGTACTAGTACAAGGTTGCTAAAGCCTGGAACTCCTTACCTGTATCCATCAGGTCTATACCCTCCCCCCATCTTTCAAAACCACTCTGAAAGTCTTTCTAGCTAACATCTGACTCTGTTCTTGCTGAAATCACAGATAAACTATATCCTTAAATGTAAACAAGTACATTTTCATTCCTAATACTTCCTTGCCTCTATCAAATTCTCTTCCCTGACTTTTTCTCTAAATAAACCACAAGCCTGTTTTTCCCTCACTTCATACTGCAATTCCTGTTTGCATTAGACTAAAGTACCTTTAAATTTTCTACAAACAATCTAAAATTTCTTTAAATAATAAATTATTTTCATGTACCTTGTATTGATTCTTAACCAGTGTTTTTATATTAAGTCTAATTTGTTATAATTATTTAAACTGCAGATGTTTTTGTTTTATTTTTGAAGATTGTAATATTGTTGTTCTTATATGTTATGTAATAATTTGGAGCTTTTCTCCCCGGGCCTCCACTGAAAATGGGCTTATACCCATTCGGACTTTCCTGGTAATCAAATGTCAATAAATAAATAAAAATAAAGAGACTGGGTGAAGGGGGTGCATGATTCATATTTGATAGCTGTATATGCCAATGTAACGGAAGAAAACAAGGTACAGAAACATGACTGAAAGCATAAAAAGTTTAAAAGTTTAATAAGCTAAGCGCTTTCACACCAAATACTAATGCTTCGTCAGACCATATAAAAACTGCATCAGCAAACACAATGAACCAGAAAATAGCTTCCAATACCCTGCCTTTACCATTACCAATCAAACGGAAGGATTCTATGCGCCAGTCTTGCTCACACAGCAGAGGGAGGAAGAGGCACTGGCAAGAAGAAGCTCAACGAATGATAAAGAGAATGTGGTAAGAGAAAACTAATCGTTAATATATAATATTTAAAAGAAAACTTTAACAGCTGCTCAGATGCCACTTTTAAGCTGTGGTTTAAGTTATATTCTAGCACATGGCTCTCAGTTTACAGAGACAGTTACTGATATTAAAAAGTTTGCACGTAATGTAATACTAAAAATTTATATTCTAATAACGATGAAGTGGCTTCTAGTTTTAAGAAACCTAGCACTTTTCAGCCCAATTTGCATCCAATATTGGATACATTTTGTAAAAAATGTGAACATGACCTGCTGCAAGCTACCAACAGAAATATGCTTAAAAGAAAGTTTTGTAACTTGAGCGCTTCAGAGAAAGAAGCACTAGTGTCTTCACAGCAAGATGGTGACATTATGATAAAAACTGCTGACAAAGGTGGTGCTAGTATTGTAATGGACTATAACTATTACTTTAATGCTATCTTTTCTACTTTGCTTGATGAGACTGTATATGCCCAAATTGATTTTGATGTGATAGATACTATGAAAGCTGAAGTTGATGCTGCTTTATCTGACTGTTATTATAGTCATATTATTACTAGTGAATTGTACACCTATTTATCTGTTGAGTCTCCCTTGATTTCAGTTTTTCATGGGCTACCAAAAATACATAAGAATGCACTTCAACCCCCATTCAGACCCATAGTCTCTGGAAGTGGTTGGCTCATTGATCCTTTTTATATATATATATATATATATATATATATATATATATATATATGTGTATGTATGTATTGAAAAGAACTTGAGACCTTTATTAGATAGACAAGAACATGTTTTGATAGATTGCAAACAGTTCCTTGAAGATTTATACAAGTATAGTGTAAATGAGAAGTTGAGAGATGGTTGCTTGTTAGTAACCATGGATGTTGTATCGTTATATACTGCCATTCCCCATCCTCTGGGAATTTCCGTGGTACATGATTTCCTTGTTAAAAATAGTGAATATACTTTAAGTAAAATTGATCTTATTTGTATGTTCTTGGAAAATGTGTTAGAAAAGAATGTCTTTCTTTTTGAAGGACACCTGTTCTTACAGAAGGTTAGCGTAGCTATGGGCACACCTTGTGCCAATAGCTATGCCAACATAGTTATGGCTGAATGGGAAAAGAATTCCCTGTTAAACTTAGATGAATATGCGCATTTGGTCAGTTTCTACAGGAGATTTGTAGATTACTTGTTTTTTGTGTGGGGGCACTGAAAGATAGCTCATGTTGTTTATTAGCCATCTACAGTCCACTACATTTTTTTCTTAAATTTACATACAAGTTTTCCACTAGTGAAATAGACTTCCTTGATGTACTAGTTAGTATTGATACAACTAGTAATTTTCAGACTAAATTATATAGAAAAGCTTGTAGAAGAAATGCTATCCTACACAGGGATAGCATGCATCCAGGCCATATATTCCAGAATGTTATTAAAGGTCAAACAATGAGAATGTCTCGACTGAACAACTGTGATGATGTTTTCAGACAAGATGTTCAGATGCTTAAAAGATTATTTCATGAAAAGGGGTATAAGGCATGTGAGGTTGAAAGGAATATTTGTATGGGAGCTAAACATAGGGAAAATAAGGCAAAACCATATTTTTCAAATCAAGTTTTTGAGGCCAGGTCTTCTCAGGCTACTAGCAATAGTTTACCTATATCCTTATTTTACACTAGTCATGTGACTGGCATAATTAACATTATTACGTCAAATTGGTCTATACTGAGCTTGGACAATGACATCTCAAAGGTTGTCGGCCATAGACTGAAATTTGTCTTTTAAAATAAGAAATCTCTCAAAAGAAAACTTTGTTATAAAATTGTGACACAAAACGAAAGTAGACAGGATGGTATTTGGACAGGCACCAGTCAATGCCTTACATGCAATTTCTGCATGTTTATTAGCACATCAGCATGTTTTATTCATCTAGTTACTCATTCTGAGTATACATTTGAGGGTAAAGCTAATTGTCGAACTAGGAATCTGATCTATCTGGTGACATGCATAGCTTTCCACTGTTTCTATGTGGGAAAAACCAACAGGTCACTGATGGAACAAGTCATGGAACATATTTATTGTACTAGGAATGGAGACACTAAGAATGCACTAGCCAGACATTGTATGCAGAATGAGAATGAACATGGTGCTAGATTTCAAGTTGTTGAAATTATTTCTGGAAATGTACGTGGTGGTGATGTTAAAAACTTTACTGAAACCAGAGAATTGCATTGGATTATATTATGGCAAGCTGATAAATACCCAGGTCTAAATGATAGGGTTTCTATTAAGCCTGTACTAAAAGCAAGATGTCTCTTTAAATAATACAAGCTTATGGCAGGTCTTTACCTTTCCTTGATTGTCAATGGTTGCTTTGAATTAATGTGAATGTATTAAAAGTGTTTGCTGATGCAGTTTTTTATATGGTCTGATGAAGCACTAGTATTATAAAACTTTTAAACTTTTTATGCTTTCAGTCGTGTTCCTGTGCCTTGTTTTCTTCAGTTACATTGGTCTTTGGCTTGCAGGCACAGTTTATTCCTTGGGGATTTTATCTTTTGTTTCTAGCTGTATATACCACCTACAGGAAACACATTAATTTCTTCTGATTGGGGCTCTGCCATAACTAGATTTATTTTATGTACTTACTTAGTGTTTATTAACCTTACAGGTAGACCAGTCCAAACTGATCCTTTTTAAGCTATTAGTTGGTTCTCAAGGCAAATGGAGCTGAAACTAACTAAGGCTATCAGTATAAATATAGTTATAGAAAATGCAGGTACTATACACAGTACACAATGACCATAACAGTAGACAGATTAACTAACTGTTTTTTTTATTCACTGCAAAGTAATTATGCAAAAAAGCAAGTTCAGAAAGTGATGTTGAAAACCTGGCAGCATATATGCCAAAGAATAAAATTTTGTACATGTGCATGTGTAAAACATACTGAAACACTAGATGCTAGACAAGTGTGTTGTAACACAGTAAAACTTGTCATCATGAGCTGGTAATCTCTACTGGATTCTGTGCTGTAACTCATCATGGTTTTCAACAGACAATCACTGCTAGTGCAACTTGTATTAGTGCGATTATCACTTTTTGGGAGTTTCACTCTTTTCTGAAGTCGTAAAACTATTGAAGTTAGTATGCCATAGTAAGATTGGTGTGGCAGGCCAATTCCAACATGGACAGTGTAGGAGCTCTTGTCTCAATGCAAAAGATGTTTTTTTTACATCTGGTTGAAACTATTGCATTTTTGTTTTATTATGGCTGAAGTTGCAATCAAATTGGATTCATCCATTTTAAGTTGAAACATCTTCAGCAACACAGAGGACTGTAATGGTGTTAAAACCAAAGTGACTAAACAGTGACCTAAACACCCAGAAAATTACATGAACTGTAGAAAACACTGTCAATAAATAAAGGCAAAGAAAAAGTTAATGAAGACTATGCATGTCGTTCATAAAACATCTCAAATGGAAAATAATATGGTTATGTATTGGAAAGAATGAAGCAGTGCAAAGGAAGACCATCCACCATGAAGCCATGATAAAGTGAACTCATGTATGGAGCTCCGCACTGGCACAGACAAGCAGCAGCAGAAACTGAGAAATACTGTCATTTAGATAAAGAGACAGCAAGCGTATAATACAGCACACAGACATTACCATAGGAAATTTACTGAAGGCAAAGTGTTGATATTGCCCAAACACTGTCAGACAAGCAAAGATACTCAAATTGCAGATAAAAAAAAAATGTTCAAAACCATCCTATTTTACAAATCTTGAAAAATTCTCTTTGCCATCTCAACTCCAGCTGAATCATAGAAAACTCAAGACCGAAAATGCGTGCAAAGAGGCTATCAAAGTAATAGAAGAATGACTGGTGACACATTTAAACCCTTAAGTGCTGAGCTCTGTCCCCAGAATAAGGTTTAGTTTTGGCTATTTTGCTCTTATTTAAAAGCTTATGATCTCCAAAATAATTCAACATTTGTTCATGAAAATTTCAGGTAATGTTAAAGGCACAATTATCTATAAAACATCACTGGATTAAGCTCCTGTCCTCAAAGTAGACAAGGGAGCAGCCACATCCTGAATTTTATTTTAAACATCATTTTAATGTGTTTTATGCATGAAAATATACACAGACAGAAAGCTTTACTTTAACAGTCCTTTAGGTGTGAAATCAATACATGACATATTTAAGTTTTTGAAGCTTTTGTTTATTTAGTCTTAGAGCTACACATTTGTTTTCACTTGTCTATTCTGTGGAAGTTTGTGTCAATTTAAAAAGATACATGCGAAGTTTTGTCAATTTAAGAACACACAAAACCTACATGTTTTGTATCAATGAATGCCAAAGCCAGAGTTTTACCCTATGTTGCTTTCACACACATTATGCTCTGTCTTTACCCTAACCAAAACCAAGCCACAACAGCGGTCACTTTAATATGATCAGCCACAGCCTGATATTTACTTTTTCCATTGACTGCCTCTCACAACTGTTAACCTTTCATCTCCAAAATGGGGGATCCTATGTCTTATGTAGTGTGGAACAAATAGATAAAATGTGGAACATGGGAGCCACTTATAACTTCAACTACCATATTCATAACATGGTAAGTAATAGTTTCTACTTATTAAAATGCTGTTTTAAGGAAATAATATGACTCAGTACAGTGACATCCACAGTGGTGCAGTGGTAGTGTTGCCTCACAGCAAGAGGTTCTCCTGTTCGATTCTTGGCTGGAGTGCAGGGAGTGCCCTTATGTGTGGAGTCTGCATGTCCCCCCCGCGGTTGGGTGGGCATTCGAAAGACATGCATAAATGGACGTGCCTTCATTGAAGGTTGAACGTCGAGCTGGCACCTTGGCTTTCATCAAAATCTACTGCCAATCATTAGCGGACCGGAGTTCCACTGTGGCGACCCCCTATCCGGGAAAAGCTGAAAGACAACAACAATATGACTCAGTACAGTAGTGTAGCTAGAGCAATTGCCCCGGGTACAAAGTGCTGGTGGGGATGCGATTGGTCAATCCTGATTGCTCCTTAAAGCATAACAGCTTGTAAATGCTGGTACTGCATTTGTGGTCAAACCTGAGTACTGTAGTGTTCTGTGTGTGGTCTAAACTGTAGCAACTGCTAGCTAACAATTTGCTACAGTTTAAAAGTAAACAAATATTTTTTTAACCAAAACCCAAGTGCTGTAACACTCTGTGCAGGGTATAAACTGTTGTGACTTCTTGCTACAGTTGTATCAAGTAGTTTGCTGCAGTTTAAAAAAAACTAAAACCTGAGTGCCATAGTGCACTGTGTAGGCAGTTTATAAACTGTAACAACTGTTTGCCACATTTGTAGCAAACAGTTTGCTAGAGTTTAAAAGGAGAAATTATTATTATTTTTTTTTACAGGTGTGAGGAAGGTGGGTCAGGGGCAAGGCACAGAAACAGTACCTAAATGGCTGGTTTATGAGGGAGAGGGGGCATGACATGCATCTGATCACCTGAAAGAGGCACGGAGAACTAACATTGGGCGGCACGATGCCAGGGCACTTCTATGGGCTAGGCTTGTAAAGGCTCCTGGGCCATTAGTCTAGTACACACCTATGAACCTATGGTGGGTATACCAGCAGAAGAACGGACCTTTTTTTCTCTTCATGAAGAACTGGGGGGGGCATGTATTGGTTACTGTGGTATTGTGTACAGGAAGTATCCTGCAAGTTTTACATTTCAGTTGAAGAGCTGAAGGGGTGTAGCATTAGTTTGTGGGATCAGCATCCTTTGTTAAAAAAAATCACAAATTTGAAAGTGTGACAGACCTCTTCAACATGAAACAATGAGAGCTATGTTATTTTAAGTATTCAGTATGAGGACTGTTCCTCATAATGATGCACAGTTGAGGGCCTTGCTTCCTCTCGCTCCAAACAACTCACAGATGGCAATCAGCTGTAACCACCAAAAGTAGAAAAAGATAGCCCCCGAACTGTAATCTGCTGTAGAGAGCTAAAGGTACTATTACAGGGAACCATACCTCTCAACTATCCCTGATTTTGCCCTGTCCCTGATTTTCTGGTAAATTAGTACATATCCCTTACAAGTCAATAAGGCCAGATTTTAAGAGTTTCACACTTTCAATTGTTCAGATTAGAAAATGCATGTTGATGCAAAATCTGCCATTCTATTAGCTTTTTAAGTGAATTACTCTAATTTTTAAATATTGTTCCTTATTTTTGGGCCTTTGTACCTCCATCATTTGTGGCTGAATTCTAGAACAAAGAAGCTGAGTGGTAAACTTTCACTGATTTTGTAGAATGTGTCTGATTTTGCCTCATGTTTTTTGCCCTGTCCCAGATTTTAAACCACTGAGGATTTCAGTCAAGTCAATAATGACAGACATTAGTTTCATATTACTTATTGTTCAGAAAATGCACGTTGATGCAAAATGTGTTCTATTAAGTTTTTAAGTGAATTAAAAGAGTTATTTAAAAAAAAAATAACTGTCCTTGATTTGGTCAACTCATTAGTTTTAGCTCTATCCACCATTCTTGTATGGAGGGACCCCCCCCCTCCCCACAAACCCACACATTGATTTTGGGGAAAAGTAAATTTTAAAAAAAGCCCATATACTCCGCTGTGTGCAGTGTCTACAGTTACCATTACCCACAATTTAGAATGAAAAACACATACCTGCAAATGAGAAAAAATCCTTGAAGATTCACATTTCTCCAGTTCCAGGTAGTCTGTAGTTATACGACTACTTAACTAAAGATTGCCAGGAAAACAGAGCAATAGGTTGCTAAGGGCAACTGATCAATTTCTCAGCAGTCTCTAGTCAGAGTAATACATGACTAGAGACTGCCAAATCAGAAAGCACTGCAATCAGTTACTATGACTAGAAAGAAAAAATACAATAAACTTTGTGTTTTTCCTGGGACACTCTGTTATGCACAGTTAACTTTTTTGTGCCATGACTCAGTCCCCAAATATCAGCATAAAACAATACAGTTAATGTTTTACAGTTATATCCAACATGCATGTACAAAAAACATCTCAAAATGTGCAAAATATTATTTACAAAGGGATGTACAGTATTCACACCGAATAAATTCCATCCAGACACTGAAAGCAATGAGAACTAGAATTGGAGCATTTCTGGGGGACAAAATGAGGAAAACAGGTGTGCCTTGACAAGTGCTACTGAAACAAGTGCACGTGGTATTATTAAGGAGATGTTCATTGAATTTAGCTTTAAACCTGTCTAGTGTTTTGTTTCCTTACTTCAGCCAGTAGACGTTTCCAGGTTGCAGACCCTATTCTATTGAAACCTCCCTTCACCATTAAATTTGGGTTTTGCTAAAGTGAAGTTTCTTCTTGGCTGTCACAGAAGGAGTATGTTTGTTCTTTGATGGGTAGTTTTGTCCTTGGGTGGGAATTAAAACAGATTAATTATTTTAAATAGCAAGAACATAAGTATTAATGAAGATCTGCTTTGAACTGGTAAACCAGCATTTTTAAGAAGGCTGCAATGATTTACTCAGCCCTCATTAGGCCATTCATTGATTATAAGTATCTTTCCAGACACTTACAACAACTGGAATGTCCACAGCGATACCTTACTATAAGGATACAAGGCCTTAGCAAGATGTCCTACACAGACCAATTCAAAGCCCTAAAACTATACTCAATATCCTACAGACTGCTAAGAGGTGACCAGTTTCTGGCATACAAGGCATCCTCTGACCCAGTACTAATGGATTCACTGCACATCAGCAAGTCAAATGGCATCAGAAATACTTGGTGTAAGGATCTAAGCCTCTCCTGCAGCATGAACAGAATGGTTTGGAGGGACAGGTATATTTCACAGAGGATACTGCTGCTGTGGAAGAGACTCCCCATCCACCTAAAACAAAGTTCATCCCTGTCCATTTTCAAGTACAACTTAGATCTATGGATGGGGAAACAGAAACTTTACCCCAGGATGCAGGTCCTAAATGCTTTATCTCGTGCATGGATCCTGTATGATCCCAGTTATTATCATTAGGGATAATAAAAAACTATCAACCATAGGATGGGTAAGGCAAATCTATAACCAAAAGGGACAGGTTATTTACAGGCACAAAAAGGGAAATTAGATAAGCTTAAAATGGTCCACAAGGTCAGCTAGCCTAGTACTTACTTATGAACCCATGTGTATTGGCATCTAATAAAGGTATAAATCTGAAAGTATTATTTTTGACCACTTGCCACTTGAGTTTTATGAGTGTTTTTGCTTGAATGAAGGGTTACTAGTGGTGAGAATTACCCAGTTTTGTGAGCTGAGACATTTCTTGCTGGATCTAAATGTGTTAGGTGTTTGTAAATGAGATTTCTTATAGCATAGCCTTAGCTGGCAAGAATTGTTGAAAAGTTTTAGTGTGAGGGGTAAAAGAGATAAGGATGAATCAAATTCATATCCTACATATCTCTTCTCAGCTACTTCAGTATCATGTTGCTCACTTTATCCTAAATTATAAGTAGAAAAGGGCTTATTAGTTCCTTCGGACTAGCAAATATCACCACATTGGATTTAACGGGATTTAATAATAATCTGCTGTTGAGTGGCCAAGTGTATAGGCCGGGAAACTCCCTGACCATCAGCTGCCTGGTGCCACTTGTATTGCCCAAGCCCACTACTACCCCTTCTCTGGTCTGGGGTCATTGGTGGGAAAGGAAAAGCAGCTCATTCCCTGGTACTAGAACCTGGCTTTGGGACCGCCAGTGTAGATGGAAGTGGACTGGGAGTGTACCAGAGTGGCATCTGCAGTGTCATCCTACTTGCAATGTAGCTTTTTACTGCTAGGCCCTAAGTCTGTCCCGCACTGTCCTGACAACAATGATATGCTGAGTGTGGAATGAGGAGTCATGTTCCCCCTCCTCCCTAGCCCATCACCTCTTTTAATCAGCTCCAGCCTCCCCCAGAACTACACTGCACATTTCAAACCACCATGAACAGGTACTCCCATCCCATCCTCCCTGCCTCACTGTCAAGTGCCTGAGCCACTAATGGAAATCAGACCACCTGGATCATAGTGTGGACTTTATCCCATCATACGTCTGGTGAGGCTCCCAGTTTGTAATTTGTACTGTAGGTATGGAGTAGTATGACCTTATTCTATAAGTAGTAAGTCATCTGTGTAGAGAAATGTGTGAATGGCTGGGAAACCATTGGTTACGTGCTTTATAAATAGACAGACAGAAAGAGGTCCCAGTACTGACCCCTATAGCACTAAATGTGCCAGTATAAAATATGGAGTTGTTAACATATTTCTGGAAGGTCTTTTTTGCTAGACAGCTTTAAAGCATTTTAGAAAGTTGTCACTAAAACTGAGTTTTCTGAATTTATTAAGAACTAGTGCACTTTAATGTAAATAGTGTATACAGATCTTTATGCTTGTTAGTTGTAAACAGGGTATACAGACCTTTATGTTTGTTAGTTGAAAATAGTGTATACAGACCTTTATGTTTGCAAGTTGTAAATAGTGTATGCAGACCTCTATGTTCGCTAGTTGTAAATAGTGTACATAGACCTTTATGTTTGCTAGTTGTAAATAATGTATGCAGACCTTTATGTTTGCTAGTTGTAAATAGTGTACAAAGACCATTATGTTTGCTAGTTGTAAATAGTGTATACAGACCTTTATGCTTGGTAGTTGTAAATAGCGTATACAGACCTGTATGTTTGCTAATTGTAAATAGTGTATATAGTTGTAAATAATGTATACCGACCTGTATGTTTGCTAGTTGTAAATTGTGTATATAGCTGTAAATAGTGTATACAGACCTTTATGTTTGCTAGTAACCCAGTTTTCCCGCTGCCACTTTACCTTTTTCTTCAATGTAGATACTGTATGCAGACCATTTAGCTTGCTAAAAAGCAACTATTCATCTAACTGGCCCAACTAAACAGCAATTTTACCAACAGAAAATAAAATGTTACTATACTTTCAAGCTAGTGTATTTTTTTTTCAAAAATGTTGAATATGTGCTATTTAAATATTACTGCGATTTTAATTTATATTTGCATTATTTGTTTATTTTTCCATGTAGTACTTAATATTTATATCCATAATGTGTTTTACTTCATTTAGAAACATATTCTATGTTTCACTGCTCTGCATGGTTCTATTACCTACATATTATGTTTCACTGCTCTGTATGCTTCAGACACATGTCGGTTTACTGAAGCAATCTTTGTATTTTGGCCTTGGTCATGCTTGAATCACATCTTATTACCAGAACACCAATCCAGTTAACAAGTGTTAAATAAAGTCTTGTTATGCCTGTTGTCATAGTGCAGTTGGCTGGCAGCACTACCCACTGGTGCAGAGATTTAGACGTGCTACTTGTTCACTTGTGCCACAATTCACTCCCCCATGTGCCATCACTATACCGCATTAGTCACCTTACATGTGAGTTAGTCGGAATGGGCACCACCTGTGGCTAGGTGTACATGGCATTAATGTGCAGTCCTAGCCCACTTACTCACTTTGTCTCTAACTTTCATTGATCTAAGCCTCCTCTACTTCACACCCCCTGTCTTCACATACATAAGCAAACAAATACACTCCATCATACCCAACCATTTCATGAAACACACATTCACCATTCACCATCTTTTTAGCTCTTCCGTGCTGGAATATTGAATGTAACCCCCATGTCCGGCCTCATTCTACTGCTTCTTCACAAATGACCAAAGCCTGTAAAATCAGTGACCAAACTAACACTTTCATCACATAATGCAACCTGCACCTGTCTGCTATTACAGGGTGCTGCCCTAAAAATCTTTACCTATGCATTACTTCTTTCCTGAGGTACAGTTTCCTTTTAGCTGCGAGATCAGATACCAGAAAAGGAGAAATAATTCTCCTCTGCTTTAACATATGCCTCAAAGTCAAATTTATAACTCGGGTTAACTCTGCTACAGACCACCTACCTAATTAGCTACAATTCCAATTGCCTTCATCCAAAAATAGTACATTTAGTAGAGAAACATCTCTTGCCATCCTTTTCTTAGGATAAATTCAAATCCCTTCTACATGACAAAGCCTCCTCCTCAAACAGCATCAAAAATCTATAACTCTTGGTAACTTCAGCATTAAAATGCTCAACCCTGTCCATACTGATATCTCAGATCTACTAACCAAGTATTGCCTAATACAACTTGTACATTAACCCATCTGACAAAACCTCAGTAATGACACCAGAACTCATTTCTGGATCTAATATTACCAAACAATGCTTCTCTTATCTTTCCTATTATTATGCACCTCTCTCCATTCACAGACCACTGTCTCATAACTTCTTTCCTGCATTACTTCCCCCACCAAAATTAATCTCAATAACAGCTATGTCAGATTTAACTTCAACAAATTTAAATCTACCCTATACTGATCCCAGCTATTATTTATAAAAGTCAACTAATGAAATATCATCAACACTCCCTAATTAACACACAAATATTTCTGGAATCAGATCAATCCATTAAAATGCAGCTTACCAGTTTACCATTCTGACTTTTTCAAATAATTTAGCAGCCTCATCACATACCCACTCCCCATCTTCCCCTGCACTCTCTCTTTATACTCCTTTATTTCACATTAAAACTAAAATTAAATACATAAATCTACTACTTAAAGAATCAACTACATAGACCCTGGTACACCTTCTCAGTTCATACATCACTGCAGTGACTATATTTTTAATCCTCAAAAACATATATGCAACCTGTGCTTAATACAAAACTTTACGTCTAACATTTGAAAAATAGCAGTGGTTAAGCCATTATCCAAATAAGCAAAACCTAACAAGGTCCCACACTACTGTCAAATTTCAATACATGCCACTCTAGAGGAAAATACTAGATAAGATTTTACACTCACACACACAAACACACACACACACACACACACACACACACACACACACACACACACACACACACACACATCTTTCACAATATATTATGTAGTACCACCTATTCTCTTCTTAACAGCATGGCTTTTGATCTGGTCACATCAAAATATCAGCCCTCTGAACTCTTTGTGACAAAATCCTAGTAAATATGGATAAAGGTATGCTAAAACAATCCTCCATCTTTAGCATTTCCAAAGCATTTGATCTTGCACATTATACCTAGACCTTCTAACTGAAACATGGATTAGCTATGATGTAATTCCTTGGATCAGCAATGATCTCAATAATTGTTCCTTTACTGTCGGTATCAGCTCCTCCACATCATCTTCTTTTTCCTTTCAATAAAGGTGTACCACAAGGGTCCATACTTGGCCGCATGTTATTCCACATTCCATTAGCACATTCCCTTATAAGTGACCCTTTCAACTGTCCACATTTTCACAGAATGTCCATATTTTTGCCTCATACTTTTCATTTGTTCCTCTGTGAATTTGTGGTTTGCTGGCAAATCACTGGGGTGATCTAAGAATTGAAGTCACTATGTAATGACATACATTTGAGTTTCAGACTTTAAATACTTCAGAAAATATATGCTAACACAAACCCTGTTACTCTAACAACTTTCTAAGTTTAAAAGAGCAATATTTAACATGTGTCCCTATTTTTGGGCCTTTCTCCCCCTGGTTTGTAAAGTTTGTCCAGATTTCTTGCACTAAGAGGTTGAGAGGTATGGACCTCACCTTCCTCTCTTACTTCATTTCCTTGACACTGTCTTATTTCACTGTAATCATTCCCTACCAGCACTACAACAAGAATTACAAGATGATTTCTTAGCCCAAATTTATAGGTGAATAATAGGCAAACTGCCTTGAAGGAACATTTAAGTCCAGCTAATAATCTGAGGTTAGAATCAAACCCTATACCTTGTATCTATGAGATAAAGACGTTAACCATTACACTAAACCCATTCACTTTTTTCTGCTTCTTTTATGTATGTTTAACTACTAGCATGTAACCTTTCATTTTGTTCACTTTTTTGAACCAGGAAACTCATTAAAGTGATTAGTATTTACAAAAACTTACATTGAAACAGCAGGACAGTTAATATTTTTCTCTCACTCCTTCAGGAAAAAAAAACATGCTCTTTGGTACAAAGAAAAAAAAATCAGCAAACTCTCTGCATCATTAGAAATCTTTGAAAATAACAATAGTCCAATAGAAAGCATCACTTCTTTATATCATGGAATATCATGGAATCTAATTAGACCTCTCTCTTAACTTCCATCTCCATTTGAAAAATACATAAAAAAAGATTAACTTCTCCTGGGACAAAAAAATCTCACCTTTCCTTTCTCATGTCACAAGAATTACTACAGGAAAAAACATCTTGTTCTGTCATCTGGACAATGTCTTCCCTTTAATAACTGCTACATCTACCACCATCTCTCACATCTTCAGCAGTGCTACAGTTCACCTCAGAAGTTTGAACATATTTAATTTTGTGTGTGTGTGTGTGTGTGTGTGTGTGTGTGTGTGTGTGTGTGTGTGTGTGTGTGTGTATATACATATATATATATCTATATATATATATATACACACACACACACTATATATATATATACCCACACACATATACACACACACATATATATATATATATATATATATATATATATATATATATATATATATATATATATATATTTAAGGATTTGTATTTTTGTTTCTTTGCATACTATATGAGATAATTCTGTTTTACTTTTTACTTATGTTTTCCTTGAATAATCACCCTGCATGGCTTGTAGTGTAACAAATGCTGAGCTCCATCATCACTCTGAGCTGAGACTGAAATTAGGTATATGTGATTGTTGTTGTATTCTAGTTAACACATTCAAACAAATTCAATTTTACATGGCACTTATCACACCCATTCTGGAAACCTCCTGGCCACTGCTTAGCCTATTGATGTGCTTTCTAATTACATAATTGCACAAGGAAAATTCCCTTCCCACATTATGCAGGTATTCTCTCACTTTGCATACACTAGTGTGCCATGTCTGTTGCGTGGCTGTGTGATACAGGACCACCAAACATCATGCCCGATCTTGTACTGATACATTGTTGTGCGAATCCAGTCCACCCTTCAGAGCACTGCATAGGCTCCATATTGCACAGATTGACATGCTGTGCTGGTGTTGTCCAGTCTACACTGCATCATGGAGCAGTTTGGCGGGAAATACTTTGTCCTTGGGTGATAGGAAGAACTTATGTTACTATACAGCCCTAGGAATTTCATGCATTCATATACATCAAGCTTTCACTATGTCTTTGAGTAAAAATCCTCATAACTCTCTAAGGAGGTATTTGCTTTCTGCTACTCTTCATAGTCATTGACTTTGCTTACATAATGAAGAATGGAGCTGGATTTTCAGTTTTAAAGGGAATACGGTTTTAGAACCAAAAGGAGTAAACAAAAAAAACAATCTTTGTTTAAATATACATGTAACAAATCAAATCACTAATGCACAGTGAGACTTCACTGCTGCCCCCAGGTTCCTAAATCATGGCTATAAATAGTTTTCCCAGATTTCTCAATCACTCCTAAAAATATTTTGCCATATCTCTGATATATATCAGGATTTTCCAAGTCAGCATTTTAAAGATCTAGACAAGGCAGGTGATAACTGCTAACAAACAGCACAGCAGAGAGAAAAATTATTTGTCCAGAATTATGGAATCATTTAGAAATTGTGGGAAAACTGGTTAAAAGCCTATCCACTTGGCCTTGGGAATACCACAGCACATTCAAGTTTCAAGAAATTCATGTGTGAAATTTTACTGTGTGGAAAAAAACTATACACACACACATATATATATATATATATATATATATATATATATATATATATATATATATATATATATATTTTTATTTATTGCATTTGTTTACCGGGAAAGTCCACTGGGACTAAAAGAACCCATTTTCGGTGGAGGCCCAGTGAGAAAAGCTCAAACAACAACATAGATGCCGAAAAAAATGTAAACATTAATTGGTGCAGAAGTAGAAACAGTGTTACACATAGTGGTTACAGTAATATATACAGAATATATACATAAGTCAGGAATTTAATTGGTTTGATTACAGTAACACATACAGTATATATACATAAAAGCAGGAATTTAGTTGGTTACCAGAATTCAGAGTAGTAAAAACAGAGATACATTAATCAGCATTATTGTGCCAGTATCAACAAGTGATGAAAGAAAAAAAATAATAAATATGGCGAAAGTATCATCAGTCACTAGTAGTAAAAAGCATAGGAATTTAATTATAATATAAGGAGAAGGAAGAGGTTAGGTTATCGTGCAGGTACATAGCCAGGAAGAGTTGAGATGATTTTTCAGTGTTTGTTTGAAGGTGGTGGTGCTGCCCTTGTTTTTCTTAAAAAAGGAGGAAGTGAGTTCCATAGTTTGGTAAATGGTAAAGGAGAAGAGCAGTTGATCGGCCGGTAAGGTGGGCTATTCTACTTTTAGAAGTAGATATTTTCAGATCTTAACTGCTTGCTGGGTTGGTATTTGGCAAGTAGAGTTGAGAGAACAGGATAGTCTGTGGGTCTGTAGATTATTGTGTGTGCTGTAGTTAGCTGGATGAATGGGAGATGGTGGGGGAGTTCCAACCAGCCTAATTGTTTCAGTGAGTTACAGTGGTGGGATGAGAATTTGGCCTTGGTGGCAAATTTGGCTATTCTGTTGTAAGACATATCAAGTTTGGATTTTGTAGAATTTTGGATATTAGTGAGGAGAGGGGCACCATAAAGGAGAGAGGATAATAAAAATGCAGTTACAAGGGTCTGTCTATTAGAGAGGCTAAGAACGTGTTGGTGCCTGTACAGCATACCGAGCTTTTGATGTGTTTTTTTATGTTACTGTTTATGTGTAGGTCAAAGTTTAGGTTTTCATCTATAATAATGCCTAGTAATTTAGTGTGTGGGACAACTTCTATAGTGGTATTGTCTTGGGCTTGTATACTGAAGAGTTTTTTGTCTAGGGGAGTGGTTTTCTTAGGGGTAAAAATTACTAATTTAGTTTTTTTTTGGATTTAGGGCAAGATGATTGTTAAGCATCTAAGTTTCAGTAGAGGTGAGGGCATTCTGGGTGATCTGCTGGAGTTCAGAGTTGGAATTTGCAGTGCATATTATTGTAGAGTCATCAGCATACCGGATTACTGAGCATTGTGGGAGTGTGGTGTGGTGTGAAAGTTGTTACTAAAGATGCTAAATAATAAAGGACCAAGTATGGAGCCTTGGGGTACCCCTGTGGAAGTATGAGGAAGGAAGAGTAAGACTGTTGCCATTTGGTGGATTGCTGCCTATTAGAGATAAGCTATTGAACCATTGTAGGGTAGGTGGGGAAATGTGGAGGGTAGCTAGTTTAGAGAGGAGGATATTGTGGGAAATGGTATCAAAAGCTTTGGAGAGGTCAAGGAAAAGAGAAGTGATTATTTTACTAGAATCCTGTGCCCGGTTAACTGTATCAAGGAAGGAGAGGAGGGCTGTAGTGGTGCTGTGCCCTGGTCTGAAACCTTGCTGAGTGGGTGACAAAATTTGATTTTCAAGCAGGTGGTTGAGGAGTTGGGCATGGATGAATTTTTCCAGTATTTTAGAGAGGGGTGAGAGAATTGCTATGGGCTGAAAGTTTGTGGTGTCTGTGATGGTGCCACCTTTGTGTAAGGAGAGAATTAATGCTTTTTTCCAGACATCTGAGACAAGAGACTCTTTAATTGATCTGTTAATGAGTATGCTAATGGGATAAGCTATAGAGTTTGCAGTTAGCTGCAGGAAGTGTGGGGATAGATTGTCAGGGGCTAGAGTACAGGTTTTAAGTTTTTTTATTGTGGCAATGGGTATGGGGATAATTTTAGGTTAGAG
Source organism: Protopterus annectens (assembly GCF_019279795.1). Lineage (NCBI taxonomy): Eukaryota > Metazoa > Chordata > Ceratodontiformes > Protopteridae > Protopterus > Protopterus annectens. Next base: position 201,683,817 of record NC_056733.1, read on the forward strand.
TTGTGTGTAAGATGGTTTTCTGGGATAGTTTGGTCATTAGTTGTCTTGGTGGCGATAGTGTTAACCATAGGGAAGGTGATGGTTAGGTTAGCTATGGTGTCAATGAAGTCAGAATCGAAGAGGGTGGCAAGTTCGGTAGAGGTTTTGTGTGGGTCAGGGGGTGGGTTGCTTTGAACACCTGGAAGTAATAGATGGTCGATGGAAGACCAACATTTTTTGAGATTATTTTTATGTTGGCATTGTAGGTGGAGGCAGTGGGCTTTTTTATCATTGGTTATTCGACGTTTTGCCTGGTTACGGAGTTGTTTGTATTGTATTAGAATTGTAGGGTCTTTGTTATTCTGCCATGATTTCCAGATTTTATCCCTCATGGACATGACTTCTTTGGTGGATTTTGAGAGCCAGCTTGAATGGTTATGTTTTATTCATTTTTGGCGGGTGGGTGCTTGCCTATTTAGGATGTCTAGGAATGTTGAGTTAAAGAACTCAACAGCCTCGTTAATTGGCAGGGATTTTAGGGGTTCCCAATTTACTTTAGCTAAGGCTTCATTAAATATGGATGGTTTTGCGTAGGATATATGCTGGGTGGTGATCGCTAATGGTATTAGGTAGTATGCCTGCAATGATGATATTGTTAGGGTGGGACACTAATATCCAGTCTATTGCAGAGCCCCAAATGTTATTTTTGTGGGGTCTGGTGATGTCTTCAGTTAGTTGGGAGAAGTTGTAAAGGTTTATGTTTTTTGAGGGATTGTTGTGGGCAATGTCCAGCCAATCGATGTTTACATCAGCTAACATGATGGTTTCATTATCTATGTTTTGTGAAGTCCAGGCAAGTATGTTTTCTAATATTGGTATGTTGTTTCCTGGAGGAATATACAGAGCAATTATGCAAATGTTTTTATGGTTGTTAAGTTTTAATACAGAGATTAGTACTTTGGCTGGGGAGAAGTTGGGTGTTGGTTTTGAGTAGGGAATTAATGTATATTTGCTAGGGAGGGGTATTGCTACTCTTCCTCCTTGCTTGTTCGGCCGATTGGCTTTCAAGCATAAACAGCCTGGGGGAAGAAACTCTGTGTCTTTTACATATGATTTCAACCAGGTTTCAGTAGCTGTTATAATATCAGGGTTATTTTGTGAAATCCATGCCCTGGAGTTCAGGTATCTTGTTTCTAAAGCTTTGGAGATTTGTGGTTGACAGCAAGAGAGATTTGCTAAGTTTGCTAGGGCTGGGGAGGGTTGGACCGGAGTTGGGATGTACATCACCACACTGGGATATTATGCTTTGCCAAATTATGTGAGCTATACTTAGTTTTTTCTTGAAAATGGTATAGTTGCTGCTGGTGGTGTGATAATGGGGTGCCTGTGGAGAGGTAGAATTTTTACTTTGAATAGTACAGAGGTATTAACTGTGAATAAGCTAGGGTGGATGTTTGAGTAACTTGATAAATATGGGTTATGTGTGGTGGTTGTACAGGCGGAAGTAGAAGGTATGTTGGGTATCTGGAAGGATGTGATTATTATTAGGACAGAGAGCGTAAGTGAGAGAAGTGAGAGCATTGAAAAAGTAGTAAGGGACATAATGGTGGTAGAATGTAGTGTGATAACACTATATGGCCCTATTTATAATGGGTGGGGAGGCAGATTAGTTAAGAGGTAAAGTATGACTGTAGGAAATAATTAAAGAGGTTATAGGACAGGTAGAAGAGAGGTGTGGGAGGGGTAAGGTTTGGTATAAGGATGATGTTGTGGGGGGAGGGTGGGGATGCCCCCAGGGGGTGGGTCCAGCCCCCACAGGGATAAGTGCTGAAAAAAAAAAAAAAAAATATATATATATATATATATATATATATATACACACACATTACAAACACACGCACACACACACACACAAATATATATATATATATATATATATATATATATATATATATACATACACATACAAAAATAGGACATGTACACTATGAAGAGGATCTAGAAAAGAGTTTGACATTATTATTCTGAAAATTACAATTATAATACAAGGTTGTACCATTTCAGCCATAAGCAGAAATTAACGAAGAGAATGCTCAGATGTTTGCTGCATGTGCCTATTTATTAAGTTATATAAAGTAAACGTACTGCTAATGAACAAACCCAGAATTTCAGGACATATTGTACATGAAGAAATAGAACACATCACAGTAGCTTACTTCTCCTCAACAAAAGACTTATACAGCTCTAAAGGCTTCTCTTCTATTATTTGCCATTATCTATAAATGTCAGAAGAAATACATGTTGTTGTGAATGCTTGTTCTGGCCCAAAATGCCAGTTCGGTTTCCCAAAACACAGATTGGGAAACCATGTGAAACGTTAGGACTCACTATAGTGAGTCTTGTAACATGGAGACTGAATAGCCAAAAACCAGACTTACATATACCAACTTCAAGATAGTCGTTTATCCGAATATTCCCTTTTCCTCCAAAGTAAGGTGATCTTATAAATATATATATATATATATATATATATTTATACACATATATATATATATATATATATATATATATATATATATATATATATATATATATATGAAGGTCCTGGGGTGTTGGCGGGCTTGACCCCCATATCGGGGGCACAGGGGGCATGTTCTCCTGCAAAAAAGAATTTTAAAGAAGGTTTGAAGTTTGCTCTGTTCCTGCAGTTTCGATCATTTTTCAGAGTGTTGGCACTTGGCATTTTGAGTGCCAGCATTTCAACAGGGATCCCTCAGATAGTCCAGTTTTGGTATTTACCAGTATCTGTCTCAGAAGAATGGAAGGTCAGTTTCACTGCAGATGGTCTCTGAAATCACAATTTATATTTAAATATTGTGCAGGTAATAGAGGCGGTGTACACATTTGTATATAAACACTCATCCTGTGTGTTATATGTCTTCTTTTAATTGTGCCATTTTTATATTTTTTATATATACATACATACAAATATTTCAAACATAGGCATTAATGTCCTTCTAGCTTGCCAATACACCAAAATAGTTTTTCCCATAATAAGAGGGTGGCATGAAGGTAAAAGGTAGCAGGACAGCGTGTGTGACAGAGCAGAAGATGAAGGAGTGGGAGGGAAATAAAGTCTCAGATATGGAGGCAGAAGGACATGTGGATGTGAGGGAGACAGAAGAAAAGATGGGAGAGAGGAAAGCATAACTGGGGAATGGGTAGAATACAAGGACTGAGTGAAGAGGAGGCAGTGCAAATTTGGGGGGATAACAGCAGCAGTTGGAAGGGACAACTGAGTGTCTAGCAGATGTGTAACAGGAAGTGAGCACCAGGTAGTTCAAAACCCAGAGTAAGAGTTAGCGGAAATGCATCCATGCACCCAAGGGCCACTGACCCACATAGGTTGGAGTGTATGGGCCAGTGAAAAAGGAACACCTTTTAGACTTGGATATCCCACAGGATAAACAGGAAAGATTCATAAGGGGAATTGGATGGAGCTCGGTTGGAGGTAAATAACCTGGTGAAAGGTGGAAAGGTGCAGAGCAGGCTAAGAGGTGCAGCAGGGGATATGGTCATGAGGTAACAACAAAATGAGAAGAACAGATTCTAAAGTTAGAGGAGTGGATGTTTTATAGACATGAAGACTACATTAAAGGGGGATTGACTGGTATTCATAGTGAAAAAAGGAGTTACAGATGTGATAAAATATGTGGTGTAGGAGGGAAAGATGGAAGGCAGATGTCTGATACTGGTGTGTGAAACAGGGGTGAAAGCATGTGTAATATGTGCATTATATGGTCTAAATAATGATACTCTAGAAAGTTCTAACAAATTCTTTGATGTGGAGAGAAGAGATTGGTAGGTCTTAGGCACCCACAGTAAATGGGGAAGATATTAATGGAGTGATAAATGCAGAAGCGAGTGTCCGTCAGATGCTCAATATGAGACTTGATCCCACGTCTGTTCAATCTTTACTGCTCAGGATCATTATCGTTCACCCCCTGTTTGACTATTCATTACAGGAGTGATGCACTTTCATTCTTCCTCTTTATTCGTGGAGCTCACAGCCTCTCTGAGAAAGAGTAAGACAGTTGTACGATCTTGTTTTCTCCAAATGCAGAAATGTGGAATTGAGAATATGATGTAAGGGAGTGTGGAGGTTGCATGTTTCTGTCAATTTAAGTGGATGTTGTTTGTTTAAAAGCGTATAGCTTTTGGAATGTGTGTCTAGATGGTTGTGGTACTTGAGCTGTTCAGTTTTGTGTACCTGCAGAGGAACACTTTAGTCTCAGCTTGTTAAGTTTCAAGATGACTTAGTGAAACCGCCAGAACTGGAGAAAATGTTTAGAAAATGTAATAGGAAATGTCGGTGAGTGGAAGTGGAAGAAATGCCAACGAGGGATCCAAGGGATTGAGAAGGGTGATGTATTTATTTATTTAGTTTCCGTTGAACGGGACAGTCCTACTTGGTATGTAGCTATTTTATGGTATTTGTTGGTATACTATCTGTGGGCTGTAACTCACAATCTCTAAATCCTGTAAGTTCTCAAACACACTACCCCAGCTAATCTAAGCAGGTGCTTAGATTAATTTACTGTCACAGCACAGCATTTATACTGCACCATGCTATCAGTATTGGAAAATGAATCTAAGCACCTGTCAGATACATACTGAAGGGTGCATTACACTCTATGATGAGCCTTATTGCAATAACCTCTGATCATCATCTAACTGGTGACAAGAAGTGAAATTTAAAATGCAATTTTGTAGCATCAAAGAGCCCATCACCTGGCCTACAAGAGGTTCACTACTGCTCCACCATTACATATATAATAAACTCTCAGATTATGGCATCCCAAGGAAAGGGTAATTCCCCCCACAGTGACCATTTTTTTCTAGGTCATTTTTCTCTCTATGCATGCCAGTCATCAGATCCCCATAGATCTTGAACTCATCCATGGCAAGTGCTGTGTCCTTCCTACACTCAGCAAGGAGCCCATCAGAGGGAAGCCATTATCCAGGCAGCCATGCAAGTGCTTATGCCCCTGCCTTCACCTATGTATCAGTCTATAACTGACCAGGAGGAACGTCTTCACCCCACTTGCCTGAAGGTCTGGCTTTACCTCTCTCTGAGGAGCTAATCTGCACCTTCCTCAAATGCCTTACTCACAATCAAGCAAAGGCTATGACACACCTTTTTATTCAAGCCATAACTCCACCCTAGGTCATTGACATAAATGCCTGCAATACCATGGGGATCTACAGTGCTTTCCTCATGGTCCCACAACAAGAGCTAATTATGACAGGTAATGTCACCGGCTTGGTAGCATCAAAGCTACACCCCTAACCTGACTCACTCAGTGCAGCACAAGCCTGGCAACTGGTCTTTAAACAAACATGTCTTCCTTTCTGCAGGGCCGCCAAGTCAGCAATCATCGCTCACTCTCACTCCAGTCTACCCAACTCTTCCAAGGCCTAAACCGTTACTCAAACTCAGGTTACCTTGGTCACAGTCAGGGCTTTATCTCTATCTGCCAAAGAGTTTGTGTGCTGACCAACTATATATTTACACACATACCTAAATCTCCAGAAGGACTGCTCATCAAATATCAAGTTCAGCTGCGTGCTCGCATTTGCATCAACATCTGTGTTGATTTTGATGAACACCTAATCCGGGTAGATTACTTGCGGATCTTGTAGATGGGAATTCAGCAGACTTGAAAATACTTTCTAAATACGGAAATTTTCTCTACTATCAGGGAGTGGATCTTCTCTCCTTCTAGTCCATAAAAAGAACCATCTTCAGAAATCCATTTTGGATATGACAAATCTGAGCAAATTTAGATAAACAAAGTTAAAGATGCTGACATTGCAGCACATACTTTCTCTCTATATCTAGGAATGCCTGTTTGGCAAAACTGGAAATTCAGAATGTCTACTCCAATGTCACATCCATGAAGGCAGTTTATTAAGAAAACACTTCTTCCTTTCTGCAGGATGGGCAAGTCAGCAATGGTGTTTCACTCCCACTCCAATCTACCCAGCTCTTCCAAGACCTGAGCCATTACTCTAGGGGTTGTCTTGACAACAAACCTTGCTAACAGCCCTTGATCAGGGTACAATCCAACTGAAGATGGACTTTTTTCTTCAGGCCTCTCATCCAAAAGAGCAGACAACAAGATCTTATTGGAAAGACATGGGTTACATAGAAATTGTGTGAGCATGGATGAAAACGATTTATGTCTCCACATGAGGAAATATTATGTTTACACACAGTTTGGAATCAAAGCTCACAACCCCTGGACTGTGGTCTACAATGCTCTACAACTGATTCTATGTTTGCTAAAAGTGTACCAATGATGGCACAATCAGACTACAATCAGTTAATGTCTAACATCTGTTCTGATCCCAGATCAGATGCTTATCATAAGAGAATCAAATTATGTGTTTGGAGTACATTAACTGAATCTCAGAGTACAATGAATGTACTCTTCTTTTCAGGAGGATTATTTTAAATTACAAATGATTTTAGCTATGAATCTAGCTTGGATAGCTTTCAAATCATCTGTATGACTAGCAATTGTATTGATTGTTACAGTCATCAGAGTGATATAGTACAGTAACCAGAAGGGAAGTACCCACTGACCATATCTCCTTCTGTCGACTATCAGAAAACAGGTAATACATATGAACATAACTCTCCAAGCTTATATTCCAAGTCAGGAAAATACTCTGATAGTCCCTAAGCATAGAAAGATCTACTTCTTATTAACAGAAACTGAATAAAAATACTTTTGTCATAGCCACTCTATTGGTTTTTATGGATAAAGCCCTTAGTATGGCCCAATCAACCTGTTTTTGAGTAACAGTTTGGGCAACTGATAAAGCAGCAGGGAAGGGATGCGGTATGCCCACCCTTGGTGGGAGAATGCTTGCTGATACTCCCCCCAATAATGTCAAATTATGTCCAGGGGGATAAGGGGATGGCTGGTAGACCCAGCGTGGTTATGGAGCACTTGGGACCAGTATAAATGAGGTCCAAGGAGACCAAAAAAAAAAAAAAAGGAGCACTTTTCTGATGGTAAATTAAAGATGGAGGCTGTGCCCTGCAACATCTTACTTGTATGCTAACCCTAAGTCTGCCATTGCCCCTAACCCAAGCACTGCACATTACCTTATGAAAAACATCTTCCCTAACAGTACTACTACAAGCTGCCCAGACACAGTTCCCACACATTTTCAAACATGCACAACACTTAAACTATCCGAGTCTATATTACATGACCGAACGTTTAGATGATCGAACACCTAAACGTCGACCCGTAAATGTCAAACTCTGACAATAGCAAACGGCCATTTATGCAAATTTTTCCCTCGGAAAATACTTGCTTGGCCGTCATTGGTAATTTGTCCTTTTCCCCAATGAACAGCAATCTTGGAGTTGGAATATTTACTTAGGGGTGGTGTGGAGGGCACAGCCCCCCATGTCAGGGGGGTGTGGTGGGCAAATCCCCCCACTTGATTATTGTTTAAAGGTTTGTTTTGTTTTCTACGGCCAAGTGAATTTTTTCCCCAGGGAAGAAATTTGTGTAAATGGCTCTTCGCGGTTTTAAGGGTTCGACATTTACAGGTCGCTGTTTAGGTGTTCAATCACCTTAATGTTTAATCATGTAATATAGGCCCAACTATCTCATTACATAGCTATATCTCCAGAACCAGATCATGGAAAAATTAACCTAGGCAGGTTAATAAACCAGGCCACCCCCCCCCACCCCACTGCCATATGACTGGCCCATTAGTTGTCTCTATCCAATTACCAAAAAACACTTTCCAAAACCTGTCAACGTCCATACTACTTTCTTCTTTACTTGTACAATTTTCACAGAGATTTATATTTCATTTAAAACTTTTATTTCAAAATTTACAGCAAAACACTGGCAATACAAAACCAAACAAAACACTCTCACATTGAAAACAGACCTAGCATGAGCAACAGTAAATTTCTCTTCCTTGAAACTCACATTTATTGAAAATGTATCTGGCAGCCCATTAAACAACAGATGTGCTGGGATTCATAGTCAAATAGGATAGAGTGAAGCACTAATTAGAGGTTATGTGAAGGGTGCAGGAATTAAAAAGACAAATATGTAATGGGTTTGCTAATAGCATGAGACAGTAGTAATGAGTTGGCAAACTTTTCACGGGCAGCCTAGGAGCCCTTTCTTGTGAAGTGATTTGATCAAAGTCACTCAGTAAACAAATGAAAGCTGAGTGAGTCAAATCTGGCATACAGAAGTGGCTCATTAGCAGCTCAAAACCTTTCTCATTTGCATTAAGTGCCGGACAAACACTTGTAAACCAACGCAGTGCATTTTATATGCCCAGTTGCTTGCAAAAAAATTAAATCTTAATACTAAACATATTAAACTTGGAGACTTCATAATCTCCAGTTCATGGCCAAATGATAAATATACTGTCAACAGTCAACAACACAAGAAAACCAAGGATCATACCCAAAGAACATGGCCCATATGATGACACACCAAGCAATTCCTTCCTTTTACTGGGCTGCAGGAAGCAAGTATTTATACAAACTCAAACACATGCCCACATACATGTGACCTTCATTTACAGTCCCTTGTATGACTGCATACACCTCCGATGTTTCTTGAGATCAAATCAATGAACAAATACATAAATAGTGACCTAAAAGCTTGATTCTCTGAGAACCATACTGTACAACTGTCAGCATTTCCCATGCCTTCCCATTCTCTTAGCTTAAATGTTGAAGGTGTGATGGGTTAGAAAGAACTAAATGGGAACAGATTTCTTGACATTGTAATGAGCTGACAGACTTTAAAAATTCCCTATAGAGTACTCTGTTAGGAATACTAGGTAAGGAAACTGAATGTAACTATGACAATTATTTTCTTGAGCTGGGATACAGGATCTGAATTGCCTAGACACAGGCATTGTTCATTTTAATTTTGGTGACTGCCAAAAAAAGCAATTACTAGAAAATGGAAATCAAAATCTAATCCAGCTATACCTGAAGTAGTGAATATTGTAACATAGATAAAAGAACAGGAAGTGGTATTTTTAGAAAGAGTAGGAGTAAATTACACAGAAAACAATGGAAATTGCAGGAACAGTACAGAAAAATGTTCTGGAGGAGGAATGAGGTTTAAGAAAAGGCAGGATTTGAATGATTTATGCAATGTTGCTTAGACTATACATCACACATATTGATATATATCATATGTTTATCAATGTGAACTTGTTAATATAGCTCAATTACTTTTATACAATTGTACATTTGCCTGTGTCAAATGTGATAATTCAATATGTGTTGATGTGAGGTATTGCCAACTATGCCAGGAGAAGTAGGGCAGTGGATTTGTAACATATCCCAACTTAACTAACTGGAGTTTTGTAACAAATTATATGTCATTTGTATATCAAACTGATTTGTACTGGTGCTTGTGTTGAAAATATATTTGTAAAGCTGCTTGTGTTAAAAATGTACCAACAGTGGTTCCTGCTGGACAGAAAAGAAATATGCCTGTATGCCAGGCTGTATTGTAACTGTTGAAATGAATGTATTGTAACACAGAATACTGGAAGAGAAGAATCTCAGTCCAGCTAACTTTGAAAAATAGTCTGAATTAAATTACCTGGTTTAGGCCATAGTAGGAAACAGTAATTCTTTAGATCAGTCAGAAAATATAGTGAGATTAGTTAAGTACTGTTTTTCTGTATTTGTGTGAATCTTTCCATCTGTGTTATTTTTAATATTTCCTGTGACTAAAACTCTGGTGTTTATTGTAAATAGATATTCAGTATTTTCATTTTTTTTATTATTTATTATTAAATATATTTAAACATTGCACTGTGGGAGATCTTTTAGAAAACATTTTAATATTTGGGAGTGCTTATATTTATTTGGTGACATTGTGAAAACATTGCTGTTTGGTCAGCATTACCATTTGTATTAGTATTAATTTTACTCAGTATAATTGGCTACCCTTGTAAGAGCCTTAGAGTACCTGGCTTTGGAGTGATCTGGTGGTGGTAGAACTACCTTACAGTCTGCATATACCTGGTAAATCTGTGTAAGCCTTTCCCAGGTGTGTGTGTGTGTGTGTGTGTGTGTGTGTGTGTGTGTGTGTGTGTGTGTGTGTGTGTGTGTATGTGAAAAATCAAATCTCAAAGAGTGCATGTGTAAGCTACTTGGAGCAGGGACACAGAGGCTAATCTCAGTCCAGCTAACTTTGAAAAATAGTTTGGAATTAAATTATCTGGTTTAGGCCATAAATGTTGCATCTTACATTTCTAATTGCAGCCAGAGACAGAATGTCTGTGAAAACCAGGACTAGGAATCCTCCTATATTGTCCTTAGGGGTGAACTAATTGCTACACTGGAAGGGTGGAAGTTTTTGAAATGTCTTTATAGATTCCAGATGCTATAACACATCTTAGCAAAGCTCTATTTGTGCATATGGTAACATATATGTGCTAGATTCTGGCTCAGTTTCTAGTAAAGAGGGTAGTGTGGGAACCAGAGTCAGATGACTAGATATATGTGATGTCATTCTATAATCCAGCACTGAAATGATGTTTTAATACTAGATGAGACAGAAGTCTCAGAGCACTCCAGTTTGGAACTGACAAAACCACTCACCCCCTTCAACTTGCCTTGCTCTATTAGGTAAGTAGGAAACAGTAATTCTTTAGAGCAGTCAGAAAATATAGTGAGATTAGTTAAGTGTTGTTTTTCTGTTGTGTTGTATCTGTGTGAATCTTTCCATCTGTGTTATTTTTATATTTCCTGTGACAAAAACTCTGGTGTTTATTGTAAATAGATATTCAGTATTTTCATATTCTTTTTTATTATTTATTATTAAATATATTTAAACATTTCACTGCAGGTGATCTTTTTAGAAAACATTTTAATATTTGAGAGTTGTTGTTCTTCTTCTTCTTTCGGCTTTTCCCGGTTAGGGGTCGCCACAGCAGAACTCCAGTCTGCTAATGATTGGCAGTTGATTTTTATGGTACCGAGGTGCTAGCTTGACTCCCAACCTTCAACAAAGGCACGCCTTTTCATGCATGTCTTTCGAACACCACTTGCCCGCGGGGAGGACATGCAGACTCCACACAGAAGGTGCTCCAGCTGAGAATCAAATGGGAGAACCTTTCGCTGTGAGGTGACAATGCTACCGCTGCACCATGGTGACACTGAAAATCTTGCTGTTTGGTCAACATTACCATTTGTATTAGTATTAATTTTACTCAGTATAATTGGGTACCCTTGTAACAGCCTTAGAGTAGCTGGCTTTGGAGTGTTCTGGTGATGGTAGAACTAACTTATAGTCTGGGCATAGCTGGTAAATCTGTGCCAGTCATCCCCAGGTGTGTGTGTGTGTGTGTGTGTGTGTGTGTGTGTGTGTGCGTGTGTGCGTGTGTGCGTGTGTGCGTGTGTGTGTGTGTGTGTGTGTGTGTGTGTGTGTGTGTGTGTGTGTGTGTGTGTGTGTGTGTGTGTGTGTGCATGTGAAAATAAAATCTCAAAGAATGTGTGTGTAAGCTACTTGGAGCAGGGACACAGAGCACTGGTTTCACAGACAGGGTGGTGGAGGACTTGGCTTGCAACACTCAACTGAGGACTCAACTCTACAGCTGTGGTCAGTATGGGGTCTTATTTGGGGCTTGGTGAGAAAGAGGGAAACCTAGCCCCAGGACGGGAATGTGTTCCCTCTGTGCTCTTAAGGGAAATTGTGTTTGGTGCAGAGGGCTGTGTGTATCCATTTTTCTTCCAAGTGATCATCTGTCACTGTTGTACACAGTGTGGAGTGGGAATCCTTGATCACTGGCCCAGAGGAGGGACATCACACAATAAAAGGGGTTTAAAAAAAAAAGAGACTCAGAAAGACCCAAAATTGGGAACAGACTTTAAAATATTTACATATATACTTAGAAATTTGCTAGAGAAATAGGTTTTGTGTTAGCAAGCATTTTCTGAAGGGTATGAAGTCTGAAACTCACGTTTGCCATGATTTATTGACAGCCGTCCACAACATTTTACCAAAAAGTCATAATTTGCATGAGGAACAGTTCACAAATATGAAGAAAGATCAGGGGCAATTGAGAGCTATGCTGTCTGTGCACATGTGTATACACAAACACACATACACATACTACCATCAGTTATAGTGACTTTTATGACTATGCACCTCATATCTGCTAGAGATCAAGCAAATTAATAAATTAAATAAATAATGGCCCAGAAAAGTGTCTTGGCTTGTTGCTATATGAACTGTACAGCACAACCCACTGTACTCCCTCCTACCCTCTCAACTTCTTAGTTCAAGAATAAAAAAACAGGAACAGATTTTAAATATTTTTCTTTCATACTTAGAAAATTGTTAGAAAAACAAGCTTTGCAGCAGAAAATATTTCTGTCTGAAGCTCATATGCCTCTCAACAAATTGTGACTGCAATCCATAAAAGATTGCTAGACAGCCACACAATTTGCAAGTAAGGTATCAAATTACCTATTAAATTCTTTCCTCAAGATTTCTGGACAAAGCCGAAACTATAGGGGATGAATTTTAAATATTACTGATTTTGTCTATTTCTTAACCAGGTAAACTCTCTGGGAAAATGTTCCCTTTCAGGAGTGACCCAGGAGCACAGTCTGGTTAAGTGACTTGCTCAAAGTCACAGAGTAGGCATGAATGGAGGAGAAATGATTCAACTCTATACTTTTGACTACAGCAAGTAGTCTGATAACAGCTCAGAGTCCTGTCAGACAACTCGTATTCAAATAAAATGTTAACAGAGCCACAGATGTTACAAGGACATGCATTTTATGAATAATAAGAACTATGAAACTGTAATGATCAACATTATTGATGGATTGTAATCCTCAGTGTTAACCAGAAAGAAAAAAGAAGTTAAAGAGGGGATAGGGCATACATCTGGAACAAAATCAAAGATGTTCTGCAAAATCAGTCACATAAGAGAAAGAGTATTCTACTTCATTTAAAAAGTTAGCAAAACAGCAGGTTTTGCATCAACATATATATCTCAAGAAGAACTCTGAAATTCTAATGACGGATATTACTGTTTGGCTGTATTCCTCAATAAATCCATCAGAAAATGAAGATCTAAATGAAGATCTAGCAGTTAGTACAGAGGATGAAGTCTATGAGCTCTTAAATGAGTTGCTTTCTATAATCAAAGTTACAGGGCTGGATTCTTTCTACCTCCATTTGCTCACACAGTGGAAGTGATTTCACCAACCAGTGCTCCTAGGACATGGTTAACAAATAAGAAAAAAATGATATATCATAATATGAGACAAAACAAATTAAAGAAATTCAAATATATTTTGTGAAGAAGAAAAAGAAGGCAACTGCCTTTTCTCTAACTCAGTCGGTAAAATCTGGAACAATCTTCCATCTGACATCTCTTCTTTGTCCACTCTTCCACTCTTTAAGAAACAACTATTAAGACATCTTAATAAATTCTAGCTTTGCTCTTGTACCAACCCAGACTAACCTGTTTGTACCTTACTCTATCATAAACCTTCCTTAACCACTTTGACCCTCCCATCTACCTCAACTCTTCAACTAACAAAATATCCCTTATCTTTGTAAATATTACTTTATTCACTTTAACATTTCTGACCTTCCTTTTGTATTGATAAGAGTTAACCTCTAACTTAATCTCTTTCTAATTTAGCCTTTTTTAGTTAGTCACGAACTATAATATAAGTGATTATATAACACATTAGTTCTATGCAATATTTGTAAATGTAAAATTGTTCTACCCCTGGAGCTTTTCTCCACAGGCCTTTTTTTCTAAGTTAGCTTATTTAGTTCATTAAGATCTATAATTTATGTGATTACATTTCATTCTTCCCATTGCATATCACACTTGTACTATGTATTATTTGTATTTGAAAAATTGTTTGTACCTCTGGAGCTTTTCTCCCCGGGCCTCCACTGAAAATGGACATAAATCCAGTTGGACTAGCCCGGTCAACAAATGTAAAATAAAATAAAATAAAATATATGAAGCTGTAATGATTACTAGAAATTTTGGAAGTAAAGCAAATCAAAGCATGCACATTGAGTAAAATATAAAGAAAAGTGCACATTCAGTCAAATCAAAATGGTAAACAGAAACTGGTGCACAGTGAGTAAATTAAAACTGAAAATAGAAATGGAGTAATGCAGAACTATGAAACTCTAGTTGAAATATGATTTACTGGAATTTTTGGTGGTAAGGTAAAGCAAAGCATGGACACTGAATAAAAGGTAAGACAGGCACAATGAGTAAAATCAAAACTGGAAATAGAAAATGGTACATACTGAATACATGAAAATCATAAACAGAACCTAAGCAAATCAAGTCTTGTCATGTTTGTAGCTAACAGATAGACTTGTTTGCACACACATAATTACAAACATGGGAAATATGGCAAAGTCATATTCGTATGTCTGGATGGCTGCATTTGCTATTTTCAAGGACAGGGTTGCATTACTACAACATTTTTCTTTCCAAGCTGCAAAACAACTCACAAGCATATCCCACATTAGCTTAGAAGAGAATGTTAACATGCTGCCTTTCTACTTAAGACATCATAAACTGCTCATCTCTGCTTCACACTTACCTGTGATGTTACCAATAGTAAAAATTCTGAGGAATCATATATCCATAATGAAGAGGGAGAACAGGACGAAATATGAAACGTTTCTGCAAAAAACAGCTATACCATGGAAACATTTTTTGGCTAAAACGTTTCAAATTCCATTCAGTTCTAGTCCGTTCTTTTTCAGCTTTAGCACAGTTTTCATGCTGTCTCCTGCTTCTAGCATCAACAGTTTCTGGGACATACATAAGTGCCAGTAAACAGTATACTAAAAGGTTCTTGTCAGGCTCAAGGAAGGTGGAACTAATACACTACAATCAGAAGGAATCCAACCTGGCCTTTCAATTTGTGAATTGCTTTATTTAGTTTCATTGAGTGGTCTTTCAATAATTAAGCATAATCTAGGATGGTTTGTTCTCAACTGACTCTGTAATTAGGTAGGAGACAAGACAATTAATTGGATAAGTTTACAGGAAATTCAGAAATGTAGAGTTTATTTCCAAACCAAGTGAGATTTAAAAATGTTTAAATGCTGTAGAACAAGACAAATGGAAATCATAACAGTCCTAGCAAGCGACGCTCTAGCCTATAAAACCAAACTGCAACTAGAAACACCCAGATATCACTACATATTTAGGATGCAAAGTGATGCTACTAAGGGGTACTCTCAACAATGTGTCCCGTATGTCATAACAAAGAAATTACCTGACTGAATCCTATAAAATTAATGTCAAGAGTTGTGCAAATAATTCACAGAACTATTTACAATTCTAGTTTTCAGGTCTCCATTTCCTTCTAAATCTAAATGGGTCCCAGGGAAACAAATCCATTCATACTGATGTTAAAGAACACTTTGAGACACTAGCTATAAGTCCCCCACCATGAAACATAGCATACCGCATAACTGGACTTACTGCAGTCACTCTCCATACAGCCCAACACCTAACTCATGCATGATTTTAATTATGATAACACTGAGTGGGAAACATACAAAACCACACACATGCTGGTCAGAGGTTCTTGGACTTTGTCAATGTAAATGCTCTGGAACAGCTAGTCAGCACACCCACAAGCAGCTCAAATGTCCTGGACATAGTACTCACTAGCACAGGGGAGCACTACCCCAACCCCCCCCCCCCCGTGTGATATCCTCCCTGGTAAGATCAGACCATAACTCAGTCTCATTTGATGTAATTATAAGACCACATACCCCATCAAGCTCAAAAACACTTAAGAATTTTCCAAAGCAAACTGCTTCCTACTAAGTGATGGCATAAGAAGTTTCAAAGCTTCAAAGCCCTCTCAAACACAGATAACACGGACTCCTTAGTACAGGAGTATACCAAAGCCCTGTATAACCACTTAAACAGTTGTATAGAATCAGCTGTACCTGAATGGATTAAAATCAGGTCTTGCCAGAAAAACATGCCACCCTGGTGGCACCGTAGTATAAACAGGCTATACAACAACAGAGAGAAACTAATGTCCAAGAAGAAGAGGGAACTGGCTCAGTAGAGGAAGAATTCCTCTGTAGCTTAAAAAAATAAAACAAATTAGAGATTTTGTCAAGCCCTCCACAGATAATCATAAAGCAAAAATATCCTCCCTAAGGCTAATCACAAGTCATTCTTTAACTACGTCTGAAATCTAAAAGGGAATACCCAGCAATGTGCTGAACTGGTTGTGGATGGCAACACCCATACTCAACTGGAGGTAATAGCCAATCTGCTAGCTGACAGATTTGGAGCAAACTTCACCCCTCTGTCCCCCCCAGTCATCAGCTAAAGTATACCTTCCACCATTCCTCAGCATATTATCTCAAGGCAACAGGTCATCTCAGTACTCTCCAAGGCCAAAAATATGGCCTCAATGGGACCAGCCAACATCTCAGGTTGCCAATTAAACAACTTAAAACATGACCTAGCAGACCCACTTGCATCCCTGTTTAACCACAGCCTGCAAAACAGGCCATGTTTCGGCAAAATGGAGAACAGCAACAGTAATCCATTTGCACAAAGGGAGACCATCAACTGACCCTGGGAATTTATAGGCTCATAAGTTTGACTAGCCTCATCTGCAAGGCCATGGAAAGAATCCTTATGGACCTTAATAACAAGGACACAGGTAATCTCGAAACTCTGGACCCAACCAATTCAGATTTGTTAAATGTAGATTATGCTTGTTAAACATGGTTGATTTACTCAAAGAAATCACCGAGGCCCTGGATGAGGGAAAGACAGTGCATACTGCCTATCTTGACCTAGCCAAGGCATTTGACACAATCCTCCACTCAGGTATTGTTCTAAACTCTCCCAATTGAGAATTAACTCCTATATTACCAGATGTGTAGCCATCTGGCTCCCCAACAGGACACATACTGTCAAGGTGGGAGACTTCACCTCTATCAAAAGACCAGTCACTAATGGCATACGACATGGTTTTGTACTGGGCCCCTTACTGTTTGGAATTTATTTCTCAGAAGTCCAGGCAAACTTGGATGGCCTCTGGCTGAGCAAGTTCACTTACAATTGCAAATTGGGAGCAATCTGAGTCCCCAACAATGTTAATATACTGCAGACAGGGTTAATAAAGTCAAATTATCCAAAAGTCTAAACCTCAAAATACATGCACTCGAGGCACTCCTCAGTATGGAGAAAATCAGTATATGTACAGTAACAGAAACCTGGTTTAAGGCTACAGAGAGCACACCAGCACTACCAGGCTACAACTCATATCATACATTTTGGCCACAGAACCTGGACTGAAATAGAAAAGGCGGGGGAGTATCCATATTCATCAAGGATACCCACACCTCCAGGTTAGTGGCCACAGCATGATGCTTCAGAGATTATCCATGTACAACTAACAATGGGCAAAACTGCAATTCAAATTGTAGCTTGCTACACATCACCCACCATGTCCCAGGACCCCCATTCCACATTTCTAGAAACACTGGGTAACATAAAGGTCCTACCAAACACCCTAATATTGGGTGATTTCAACTACCCAAACATTAACTAGGAGAACTACTCAAGTACTAACTCCCTTGCCCAACATTTCCTAGAATTTATAAACTCAAATGCCCTGGAACAACTGGTCAACACTCCCACCAGAGGTGACAACATATTGGACCTGGTCATCACCAACATGGGCGACCGGTGTTCCACACTGGAGGTCAACCCCTTGCTGGTTAGATCTGACATAAACAAATCACTTTAGATATCCACATTCCGCCCCCACCCCAGACAAAACCACCATGAAAAACTTTTCAAAAGCAAACTTCACATTACTTAAGATGAAGGTGGAAAGTTTCAAATCCCCCATGCTAAAGGATAACACTGTCCAAGCTGCAAAATCCTTTACTAATGCACTCTACGGGCACCTACAAGAATGCATGGATCATGCTATCCCAAGCAAAACCAAGACTCACTCCTCCATGAAAAGGAAACCAGTGTGGTGGACCCCTGTAAATAAACAAGCTATACAATAGAAGGAGGAAACTAGTACAAAAAAAAGAGTAAAATCCCAAGAAGGGAAGACATCCCTGATCAGTATCAGCAAGAAACTACGATCCCTCATAAAATTGTCCAAGGCAAGCTTTAAAAGAAAACTTGCCAAGGACTCCAAAGATAACCACAAGGCATTATTTAGCTATGTCAAGAATCTAAGTGGCAATGCTCAGATCTGCTTGGAGTTAGTGCAGAATGGCACAAAATACACTGAACCAACCGATATTGCCAATATCCTGACAGACAGGTTCAGTGCAAACTTCACCCCCCTCTCACCACCAAAAGGGCCCAAAACCATACCAGAAGAATGTAGAGCCCCTGAAATCACAGGCATTCAGGTTAAAATAGCCCTCTCCAAAGCCAAAAACACAGCATCAGTGGGACTGGACAGTGTCCCAGGCTGCATCCTACACGAGCTCAAAGACGAATTAACCCCTCACCTAAACACACTGTTCAAACTCAGCCTCTCCACAGGCTACGTACCCATAGAGTGGTGAACAGCAACAGTTATTCCACTCCACAAAGGTGGAGCCACAACAGACCCTGGGAACTATCCCCCTATAAGCCTGACTAGCTTGGTCTGCAAGACTATGGAGTGCATCATCATGGAGCTCATTAACAGAGACATTGGGAACCTCCAAACATTGGACCCTACCCAGTTCAGCTTTGTTAAGGGCAGATTATGCCTCCTAAACCTGGTGGACTTCTTTGAGACAGTTACCAAGGCTATAGATGAGGGAAAGGTGGTACACACAGCCTACCTAGACCTCGCAAAGGCCGTCTGGTATTATAGACAAGCTCACCAGCTTGAACATAAACCCCTATGTCACAAGATGGGTTGCCAGTTGGCTCATGGACAGAACCCACATGTTGAGAGTTGCGGAAGCTAGGTCTGATTCTAAACTGGTTACAAGTGGTGTTCCCCAGGGCTCAGTCCTAGGACCCCTCCTGTTCAGCATATACTTCTCAGAGGTACAGGCAAGCACAGGAGGACTATGGCTGACGAAGTTCACAGACGACTGCAAACTAGGGGCTATAACTGACTCACTGGCTGACACAGACATCCTCCAAAAGGGTCTCACTGAGACAGATACCTGGTGTCAAAATCATGGCCTCAAGCTAAATGCCAAAAAGTGCATAGTTATTCCCTTTGGAAATAACAAAGTACCCACAAACTACCACATAGGTGGTAGTCCCCTAAATATGGAAAACGTAATAAGGGATCTGGGGACCCAAGTAGATAGTAATCTCTCCTTTGATAATCACATTGCCAAAGTGGTTAGCAAATCCTTCTATGTGGCCCACCTAATCACAAAAGGGTTTTCATCCAAATCAAAAGAGATCATTGTGCCCCTCTACTCATCAGACTCATCATAGAGTACAACACCCCATTTGGGATGTACCTTACAAGACACTGCAACAGCTGGAAAGACCACAGAAGTACCCCACCAAGAGGATCACTGGCCTCAAACAGAAGACCTATGCAGCTCGACTGAAGAAACTCCAGCTGTACTCAGTTGCATACCGCCTGCTCAGAGGTGATCTCTGCCTGACATATAAGGCCATGTCCAACCCAGAATTGATGGACATGCTCCACCTAAAGAAAACCTTATCCCCTCGAGCCACATGCTCTAGAGATCTAAACCTCACCACAATGATAGATTCCTGTCCCAGAGGCTTTCCATGCTTTGGAACAAGATTCCAATCTATATTAGGCAGAGCTCCTCACTAGCACTCTTCAAGAGACAAGTGGATGGGAAACAGAAAGTTTACCCCAGGAATCACTTCAGTGGCTCTGCTGGACAGAGGCACAGGGAACTAATCAAAGGGGGCGGCGAAAGCCAACACATTCTGGCTAGGCTTATAAATGCCTTCGGGCAGATAGCCTATGAACCTATGAACTTAAATGATTGGTGCAAAAGCCACAGATTAAAGCAAAAAAAAAAAAAAAAAAAAACATTATTATTATTTTTCCCTTTGGGAAAGCTGACATCCCTGACAATTATATTACAGAAAGCAACTCCCTAAGTGTAGACTCATCAGTACATGATCTAGAAACTCAGGTTGATAGCAACCTGAACTTTGACAACCACGTATCCCCAGTAGTAAGGAAATAATTCTATGTGACACATCTTATAAGTAGAGACATCACACCTAGATCTAGGGATGTTATAATTCCATTATACTCTGCCCTCATTAGACCAATAATTGAGTACAGTGCTCACCAGACACCTGCAACAACTGGAGAGAACACAGAGGTTTTTCACCAAGAAATTACATGCCACACAAAACAAGTCTTATGTGGAAAGACTGAAAGCCCTGTCACTGTATTATGTTTCTTACAGGTTGCTAAGGGATGACATGTGCGTGACTTACAGGGCAGTCCCTAACCCAGCCCTGAAGGAAATGCTACACATTCATAAATCAGTCTGCATGAGGGTCATTCGCTTCAGTGATCTTAGCCTAGCCTCTGACATGAACAGGTCATGCTCAAGAGATAGATACATCTCTCAGAGACTGCCACTTCTCTGGAACAAGCTTCCAATTTATATGAAACAAAGCAGTTCCCTAACCCTCTTCAAATGCTACCTAGATCAATGAATGGATGACTGCGCATTCACTCCTGGGGTGGTACCTATGTCCCTTCTGGACAGAGGAAGTCATTATTAACTACCATAGATCCTTACCTATGTGTGAACTTCACTTACCTAACCACTGAGATCTGGGGCAACTTGGGATAAATATGGATAGGCTTGTAAGGGCTCTAAGGCCATTAGCCTAGTAACCTTCTATGAACTTATGAACCTAAGAAAATGTGTCTCTATGTAGAGAAGAGTGCTACTTTAAACCTGTCCCTTATCATCCCATAAAGCAGATTTTTACTGCTTGTTCCGCCACTGAGGAAATAAAATGTGCCACAGAAAGAATCAAGGAGTCAATGCTGTCACACCAACTGGGTCCATAACTAATACTGAAACTTTATGAACTAATTCTGTTAATCTGGTGCAAATTGGAGATTCCAGATGATCTGTGGATTTCTGATATCTTAAGTTTTCAGCAAGAAAAAACAAGTCTGTGCATATGAACTATCAGTCATATCATCACAGGTTATAACTTATCTTGGCATTATGCACACAGTGACCAGAAGAGAAGGTGCCAAGATAAATCAGTTTTAAATATTTTTTTATTTCTTAACTCAGTAGAAATTTTCAGTTTAAGATTATATAAAACACTTTCTCCACTTTCAGAACATGTCAGATGTAATTACAATTAACTATACTAACAAAGTAATTATGCTTCAAATTCACATTAAAGTAAATGTGAATCAAAACAAAAAAGTGAGACATATTTTTCAGAAGCATTGCTTCTCACTTCCCCATCCACTCATTTATTAACATGACATGGCTAGTTAATCCCCATCCTGTTACTGTGTGAAGTAACATTACAGATCTGATCACAGTAAATAATCTCAGTGCTTTCACCATGAATTCTAGGCACTTGACTAGGAAAATCAGTAGAACCAAGTTTTCCAGTCTTCAATCATCTTTTTTTCTTGCTACAATGTTACTTTTCCTACATAATGGCATGACATCAACTTGTGGACAGTGATAAAAGTATACAACACTGATTCAGTTACATTGTCTTTTATTTTATATATATATATATATATATATATATATATATATATATATATATATATCTGTGGATCCCCTTCAGAGTATCAAAATTGTAGAGCATCAAACCTCTGATCATCAAACACCAGAGGATCGAAGTTGTACAATACTGAACCCTATGAATGGAGATCGCCGTACAGTGCGGAATGAGAACCTTACCATTCTATTCACTGTAGTGTGAGCTTGGAGTTGTTATTTTTAAGTAGCAGGGAGTGTAGGGGGTGAAAGGGGGCTTGTCCCCTTGCAAAAACGTGAAATAAGAAGTTTGCACATTTTATTTTTTTCAGGAGGGGGGTTTAGTATTGCAGAACTTCAATCCTCTGGTCGTCAAAGATCAGAGGTTCAATGTTCTGCAATTTCGGTACTCTGAAGGGGACCCATCTATATATATGTGCAGAGAGAGAGAATGGTAAAATACATTACTGTGGCAAATATTGCTTTCATTTTCTTCCAAATCAGACAAAGATTTATACAAAAAGTGGCTGCCTTTTTGAAGGGTGGACAGTTTGGGTGTGAAAGTAAAAGACATTTATATATTCACTGGTAAATGATCACTGATGTGTACTATTGTATATCAGTTTATATGTATCTGAAGCCATCAAATGGAAAAGCATCCCATACCTCTTTTTTCTTCACTGTCATCATAATGAAACATCAGGGGTGTACACAGAAAGCATCTTTGCATATAAGAGGGAAAGCAGGTTATCTATATTGATCACTATTAAATGATCAATTACATACCTGATCAGTGGTGGAGTGCATGTTTCTAAGAGCAGCAAGCTAGACTATATTATTGTTGCAATTATGTCTTTCAGTTCCTTTACAATCAAACATCAAAGATGTGTACAGAAACTGGTATAATTTTGGGAGTTGGTAAGTTATGTGTCAAAGCAAAAGGTAATTACATAATCACTATCAAACCATCATTAATATGGTTTGTCAAGAACAGTATCTGTGTCTGAGGAGCAGCAGAATGAGATATATTAAAATGGCCATTATTTTTTCACTTTCTTCACAAACATCAGAGCTATGCATAGAACACAGACAGCTTTCAGGGGGATGGTGGGAAGTTGGAAATGCAAGTTATTGACCACCGTATTGCACAGTAACAGTCAGTCATTGACTTGGCTTGTTAAGCGCAAGCATATGTGTGTTTGTGTTTCACTTGTTGAATGGTGTAGAATCTGATTGTGCAAAGAAAAATGATCACCACAGCATTACATTTTAAACAGCTTGTGTGACTTCCACACAGTCAAAGAGGGTGTACTCTTTTGGAAAGGGATACATTCTATGGGGTTAATATGTACACAAATGGATCTGAATTAACCACTGTTACGTTTTGAAAACACTGAAAACACAACCCCTGCTACAGCTATCAAGTTTTTGCTTTATTTTTATAATTTCAAAGAAATCCCTAATGCAAATTTCTTTAGCTTCAGTTCACAAAACATGCATATTTTACATTTTCCTCATAAAGTGAAACTATAATCCATAAATTCATAAATATATTTTGCTTTAATAACATGTCCATTTTTCCCTTGATATTAAGATTTTTAGATTTTGAAATGTTAATAGTGGAAACAAAATGAAAACATTACCAGAAATTGTGACTTTTCACCCAAAAATAACATGTAGCTTTTCCACTACCTCTGCACCTAAACACAGCCTAAATACAGTTATTCAGATTTGTAGTCCAAAAAAATGTTAATAGAAAATGACATGTTTTATTTGTATTGATAGACTTCACAATCAGGTCTACATGGCCATGATTATTAGTATTATAATAAAGCAATATTGCACTCCTCTGGGAAATTACCTTGTTTAGCTGTAAAAAGCCACAGTCTCAAACTCCAAGGTCTAAAGCAGCTAAAGTGGTGGGGTTAAAGTCAGTGTTCATGTTCATTCAAGGGCAGAAGTTCAGTCTTAGGTGCATTTTGTATCAAAGATTACAAACATAATTCCATGAAAGGTTTGACAAGATTTGTTAACAGGTTTTGAAATACTGCCTCCTCAACTCAGGCATGCACAGTCACTTTACTGTCAAAATTTGCCATTAGCCTTGCACTTAGTTTCTACTAGGGATGCCATATGACTTCTGCTTAAGATAAATAATATAGCAGTGGTACTGGCTCAGAATATATCTTTATTGAATCTTCAAAGTAAAAGGGGATTGTCTTGTTTCAACTGCAACATGTCAAATTCTATGATCTGAAACAGACAAATGTGGTACAATCGCATTCAGCAATGAGATGCATTTCAATTTCTGATGGCATAATTACTGTCTTTACTGCATTAAACTGCAGTAAACATACATCAAATTGCCTTATAATAATTCCATGAAAGTTTTTTATACACTCTCAAAGGAAAACTGACAAGTGTTTTTTTTTTTTTTATTTATAGGTACCTAATGCTGGTATTCATAGCCCTTTCACAGTTGCAGCCTGATATTTTCCATCTTGCTCTGTTTCTACTAGTGGGTTATATGACTTCTGCATAGACTGAGCTATGCATCAGCTATCCTGTACCCTTAATGCGACACAACTGTATTAGAAGTAAAAATACTGAATATTTCATCAACAAAGGACTATCTTCATTTGCATCATATCATGGCACCAATTTAATGGATTGATGCAGTTGCGTGGTTAACATTAGAACCCAGTTGCACTGAAGTCCCTATAGGTAGAAAGCAGTTATGTGAATTTTTTAGCCAAACATTGCATTGTCATTGCTTGAAACCTTTGCAAAGAAATCACAAAGGGAGGCTAATATATTGCCTTTTATATATGGGTACCAAATGCAGGAGTTCATAGTCTGTATTGTCAAAGTTTGACACTGTGCATACTGCTATGTTTCAAATGAGGGTGTATAACTTCTGTTTAGGTTAAGCTACACAGTACTGATCCATAATATATCTTCACTGAGCTAACATTACACTGAAAATAAATTACATATATATATATATATATATATATATATATATATATATATATATACATTCAGAGAATTTCTTTTGTCACTGAAATTATGACCCTCCCCATCCAAATTAGGCTCACATGCAGTTAAGTACAGTACACAACAATAATGTTGTGTGCATTTTTGAACCTATCAGCTAGGTACACTTTGACTTAAGGGTCATGAAATATTCTGCAAAATTTGGCAGAATATTTCAGTTTCAGAAATATGGTTTTATACTTCTAGGACAAACCATGTTGTTGAAGGAAGTACTGAGAACATCTACAGTCTCTATACTGTCAACCCTCCACCTTTTCACAAACTCTTAAGACTTGGTTCATCATACAATTCAAACCTTGATGTACATATTGAATTTTTTCAGATTGTATTTTGTTCTTCTCTTATTTTAATTTTAACACCATTGTACATGTACTATTTGTACAATCATTGTAACAGTGATTGTAAACTAACCCAGGCTGAGATTGAAAGTTGCTAAAATTGATCAGTGCTCTACCCTCGTAAACAAATTCAAATAAATAAATAAATAAACAAACAAATAAATAAATATTCTATGCAACCAGCAGTAGAATCACCACACAGGTTGGTACTTTCGATTAATTCAGCACTGCACTAGCGATCCATAGATATCTGCTCCTCTAAATCTGACTGCATCTGGATGTCTGATTTCCAGAACAGATTTTAAACTTGCACCATTATCACAGGCAAACATCCCAAAGTGGTCAAGGAAGAGAAAGAGACAACCGGCCAGAAGATATACAACAAAATATATATGGACATTTTGGAAATGGGAGATGTTGGTCACCAACCCATCTCAGTGGCAGCACAATTCCTGTCATACAGTGCTCTGTTCAGATGACAAAATACTTAAAAAAAGTGCAAATCAATGAAAATGAAAGATCCCGTGAGGAGGTGCCTCTTTATGTGGATACCATTGAAGTTTATGCAGACAGAACTGAGTCCAGAAATGAGTTACCATATCACTTAGGTCCTTATTGAGCGAGCCATTTGTTTTATTAGTTTTGTTGATTGGTCTGACCTACATGGGCAGAGTCTATTTCAAGGGATAAAAGCTTTAAAATAACTTTAAGACTATAGACAATGTACGAATGATGGTAAAATATAACAACTGCCATTGTTTATGGAATTCCAAAGTGTAGAATAAGACAGAGCAATTACAGTGGCACACTTACTTTCACTGACTTTATGTAAAAACAATCATGCAAAAATATCCCTTGCTCACAATAATTTAGTAAGGCATTACACTTACTCCTATCACTCACCTTATAGCTATTTGAAAGAAATTAATGAGAGAGGAGATTTAGAATAAAATCTAAGAGAAAGAAACCCAAAGAGCAGAGTTAAGTATAACAAGTCAGTAGTATACAGCAACTAGCAAGGAAGAGGTGCATCATTGATGAAATGAGAGTTACAAGGGGACACAAGCATCAACAGAATGTACTAGGTTCTAATGAAGCCTGGTGAGTCTGCGCACAGGAAGAGGAACGTTCTGGTAATGAGAGATTGACAAAACATGAGGGTTCTTGATAGTTACAGTGTAGTACAGATGCTTAATAACATCAGAATGCATGGGTAAGGTTTAGTGTACATTTTAGTAGATTGAAATGGAGCTTCATAAAGATATATGATGGGAAGACATAAGTTGATGGTACTGGTACTGGGTACACATTTTAGAAAGGAAGTGGTGGAAGTGATTTAAAGACTGGATAGCGCATACAGCTGAGATATTGGTGTGAGCAGTCGGACACAGAATAAAGAATGTGTGCAGAGACAGATAAGTAACATGACAGCAGGTCATCATTTTTAGGTAATCTTTATTTTTGTAATGTGGCAAAAAGCAACAATTTCTATTTTTTTTTTTATTCGGTGTTTTATATTTTCTTTACTGGATTAGCCCTGTTGGTAACAGCCCATTTTCAGAAAATAGAAATAAGTCTGCTCAAGCAGGCGGCTTCAAACACTTTAATGTTAAATGTTAAAAAAAGCACATAAAAACATATAAAAATCAAAAGTAGAACAGGAGAAATAAACACTTTCGCATCACCAAAATCTAAAGACTGCAACACAACAGCTCTGTTTAATCAACTCAAAATTAGGGGTCTATAGTATATGAATGAAAGTTCATAATCTCGAACGCTCTGAAAAGCAAAAATGCTGTTCCTCGAAGTGCTTCTTATGGGATCGCAGTACAGTGAAGGTTTGAATATTTGCCCTTTCATCACTGTAGTGCGATCTCGGAGTTGGTATATATATATATCGACATTTTTGCTGTTTAGAGTGTTCGAGATTATGAACTTCCGTTCATATAATATAGACCCAAAATTAGTGCCTAAGATCATGTGACCTCAGGGCAGGTTTCAAAGGAACATTTTCATTTAACCCTTTACCAGTAGTCGCATGCAGTAAAATAATCCATTTGGTCACCACCCCTAATATAAGGCATAAAAATGTTAAGTACCAAAAAGTTAAAAACATGATCAGAGCCTTCGTTTTTCACATTTACCAAGTGCATTTCTATCATCATATCTATTCATACTGTAAACATGCTCTCTAATCCTATCTCTAAAATTACGATTTGTCTTTCCAACATAGTAACATTTACATACAACACACTCCGCAAAATAAACAACATTCTGCATATTACACTCAGCATAAAAGCTACAGTAAAATCTGCGGCCAGTAACTGGATGTAAGAAGCAGTTGCATTCAGTGATATATGAACACACATTGCAACTACTACATTTGAACATCCCTTTCACTGCCAGATTTGACTCTGTTCTCATCCCAATGGATTTATAACATAACATTCTCTTAATCAATTTGTAGTTTTCAGACAGGGCCAAGAAAAAATGTAAGCAGTGGTGTGAATGGTTTGATAAACTGTATGTAAACTTAGGTAGTTTATTTTATAAAGGTGTAGTGAAGGTTAGTCATGATGGGTGCTGCATAGAGAAAAGTTAAGATATTGATAAAGAATTCCTACAGCAGTCAGTGAGAAAGGACTTGTTTCTACAGAAGAAGCCCAACTTTTGGTGAGTTTTCTTGATGTCTTCAGTGGTGTGTTGATCATATTTTAATTTACCATCAATTAAGACACCAAGAAGCTTTATATTGGAAACTGTTTCAATTGAGGTATTATTTGGTGATGTGATGTTGCAGGACTGTTTCTGTGCTTACAGAGATTTGGGTAAAAACAGCATTATTTTTTTAAGCATTCATCTAGCCAGGCCTAATCTGAGGAAAAGGATTCCTGGTCCATCCTGTGGAGTAGTGGTAGACTACGACCATCATATGAGCATGGCATTGTCTGCATATTGGAGGCTTCTTTGTTGGCTTTGTGAAGATTATCATTGAATATGTTGAATAATAAAGGGCCTAGAATAGATCCCTGAGATATGCCAACAGAGAGAGACATAAAGTGAGAGATCTCATTGCCATTTTACAGCCTGGAGTCTGTTGGTAAGATAGCTCTGGAACTGGCTAAGGGGTGAATGAAAGAATTCTAGGGAATAATAGTGCATGGAGAAGGCGCTGGTGTGAAATTGTGCCAAATGCTTTTGAAATGTGTAATAAGGGAGAATACTAAATTGCTGTTGTTTCTATTAGAGTTTATAATTTTGATACATTTAAATATAGCAGTAGTGGTGCTGTGGTGAGGTTGGATACTATGTTGAGTGTTGAAGAGGAGTTTGTTATTGTGAAGATGGGAAAGGAGCTGGAAATAAATGCATTTTTCTAGTATTTTGGAGTGGAGGTATAATGGCTATAGGCCATTAACTGGACAGGTTAGTGGATGTCTCCCCTTTATCTAGTGGATTGATGTGGGACTTTTTCCAGATGGTAAGGAAGCAGTTTTCCATAACTGATGAGAGGGAAGCAGTTTTCTGTAACTAGTCAGTTTATGAGTATGGATACTGGGTATGCTATAGCATCTGTAGCGATCCTGAAATATTCTAGTGACAGGTTATCTTCTGGTGTGGATTTTTTTTTTAGTTTTAGGTGTTTTTTCATAGAAGAGGTAGGTACTGTTTAGAGGGAGAAAGGATTATGGTGGTGATTAGTACTGTTTGGGATAGTGAGGCTGAGGGGTGTTTTTTTTATTTTTTTGTTAAGAGGGGGAGAGGACAGAGTGCACAAGATGTGCATTGAATTGGGTAGCTATAGGGATTGAGCTGTTGTTGGTAGTTAGAGAAGGATTTATAGTTTGGCCTGGGTGTAATAGTCTTTTGACTGTGTTCCAGAAAAGCTTAGGGCTCTGTTGGTGGTTGTCTTTGAGCTTAGAAAAGTATATAGTACTGTCTGATCTGATTACTTTGTTTAGGAAGGTTCCTAAGCTGTCTAAAATATTGCCATTTTTGTGGTTATTTCTCAGTAGACCATGCTTTCTAAGCTTTATCTCTGTTTAGCATGAGCTGCCTAGTTTCTCTTGTGAGACATGGGGCTGGGCTTAATTTGATTTGTTCTGATCTGATGGGAGCTAGTTAATTTAGTATGTTAAGGAATATTCTGTTAAAGTGAGTTACGGCACCATCTAGACCGATTGAATTTATTGAGGTAGCTAATGAAGGTGTCATTATTGAAGGAGGAGAGTATATGCACATTATTATACATTATCTGCTTATATGTATGATTAGATTGTCTCACAGAAAAGGTCAGTAGATGGTCACTGATGGTGTTGGGTAGGCAGCCATCAGTGTTAATTTTGTAAGGGGTGTGGTGAGGATCCAGTCTAATGTAGACTCCTTTTACTGTGTCTGTTTGAGGAGCCATAGTGCTAATTTGGGTAAAACAGACGGAGAGTGTGGAACATTTGGAGCTGATAAGTAGGTAGTCCATATTAACTTCACCTATGATGATGCTTTCCTTGTTGATATTATAAGAGATCCAATACAGGATTTATTCTAGTAATGGGTTGTTGTTTCCAGGAGAGTTATAGATGGCAGTGATGCATATGCTCTTGTGTTTGTTGATTTGCAGGAGAGAAATAATTATTTCAGCTTTGGGAAAGCTGGGGTGGGCGATGGGGTAGGAAGTTATTTCAAGGTGTTTTTTGTATATTACAGCCACACAACCAGTTTTCTTATGCTGTCTGTCATTTCTAATGAAGTTGTAGCTTGGGGGATAATTCTCTGTTTTTTAGTACCTGGTTTTAGCCAGTTTTTTGTGGCTAGTATTATGTCAGGGGTGTATGAGGCTATAGAGGCATGTAACTGCGATACTTTATTGTAGATGCTCCTAAGATTTAAATTCATCAGGCACAGACTGTTACCTTGGTTCAGTGGAAGAGGGGTAGTAGGGGTAGCTGAGTTAGTAAAATTACAAGTGTGTATGGAGGGTCCAGGATTAGGATGTATATCAGTAGCAAGAACAAGCTTAGATAAGAGGTGTTTGTAGTGACATCATTTAAAGGCGAAAACAAAATACAAAAAATATCTATTTGTAGACTATGCTCTTCTGTGACTATTTGTAATTAAAGGAAGTATGGCATGTGATAGAACACAGGCTATATTAGTATGAGAGGGTGATGATTTAGAATTATGGTGTAATGTTCTAGAGGTGACAGTGAGGTTGCGTAACAATAGTGTGTGATAAGATGTGGTACGGGTAAGAATAAATAGTGCAAACAGAGATAGTAAGTGAAGGGGAAGCATAATGTAGTGATACTAGAGAAAAGTAGGTTTAAAGAATTTAATAAGGGATGATCAGTAGAACAAATTAAAGTACTGCTGTTTAAACTGAGGTGGATGGATTGAAAAGTGGGGGGGGGGTGAGGGAAGGACCCGAAGACAGGTGGCATGATGAATACAGCTGTATATAAGAGGGAAGGGCTTATAGGGTGGATATAATGTGCATGACTGGTTGCAGGTACGGAGTGGGTGGACTTAGGGTGTTAGAATTACTCTTCTACAGTCTTTGGGGGAGGTGCAGTCTACAACTACACTGATTAAAAAGACAAGTCTGTAAGCTTTTGCAGGGCTGGATGCTGTATCTGCTGAAGACTTGGGAGGGGGGCTGCAGTCCACTACTGTACTGAGTAAAAAGACAAGTTTTTAAGCTTTTACAGGGCTGGATGTTCTAGTTACTCTGTTGTAATCTTGGTGGGGGGGGGGGGGGGGGGCAGACTTAATTTTAAGTCTAAAATCCCACCAACATTATATATTTATGTTTTGATAAATTTTATTTATTGTGATCTGAAGAGAAACAAAGGTGTATATTTGTTTCAGCTTGCTGTTTTGTATAAGTTGTATCCTGTCAGTTTACAAAGTCTATTCTGATCTACATTTCACTTGAACTTCAAATGATAGCCTCTCTCTACAGCTTCAAGATATTCTTACAAATTTTTCAGGAAAGTATGCACAGTTTGCTATATAATATAAAATGAGAGAAAATACCATAACTCTTTTCTAAGAAAAGGGTGTTGTTTTTAGTTCTTGCTTTTATAAGAACATAATAATGATATGATTCAGCTATATATCGAGCTTGTCACTATTAAAACAAATGTAGTGACCTAAATAATAAAAACGAGCACCCAAATGACTACATGAGAAATAGTGGCACCTAGTAAGAAAGGACCATTTCTCTGAGACTGTATGAACTATTACTGAGAAATTCTCAAGATAATGTAGCATATTCTTGGCTTACAAAATGTACTTAGCTAGTGGTTGGAGGTGCCAAGACACACACACAGCTTCATTTTCATACAATGCAGTTTAGTGTATGTAAGACTAAACTGGGGATGAAGTCAACTCCAGCGGCAAAAAAACATCCACACTACAGAGAAATAATATGACTCCCACTTTTGATCTTATGACAATTCAGTTAAGACATATTCTAGGCCATTACAGTGTCTGCATACTGCAAAGACGATGTGAACAATAGCTCTAGTAGAAAGCAATTATAATACAAAACATCCAATGGCACCAGTGAACACCTATGAAATTTTCAGGCAAAAATAACTGGATCAACAGGGACAATCCCGTAAGAATCCAATTCTACCATTAGAAGGTTCAGTATAACACAATGCTGAAGCCGATCTGACTCCACCGCTTGCTGAAGCATTTGGATTGTTAACGGTGCCATATTGCAAATGAAAAAAATCATGGTCAGATATCTATATATATATATATATATATATATATATATATATATATATATATATGACATTTACTTCTGATCTAATAGCAATTAAGTAAATAAGTATCCTAGGTCATTGCTGTTTTCTGCATGCTAACAGAAGTTTAAACTAAAGTCCCAATGGAAACCAGGTATAATGCAAACTGCCAGGCAGCAGCAGTGAATGCCTAAAATGTAAGGATGTAGAGCCTATATACAAAGGGCCGTATTTCAGTCTCTAATTTATATTTCATTATGAAATTGCCTGGCAATAATAATAACATTATCAGTTATAACAACACCTAAGAAATGGCCCACTGTATGCTTAGGAGCTTTGGTAAATGTGATCCAACACTGCTAGTTGCTTGCTACAAGAATGAATGAAAAAAATTCTTGTGAAATATTTAGGATGTTTACTTCTCATATAATCAGGACTCAGAGAATAAGTATGACAGGCCATTCTGAGTGTATGTTAGACAACAAAACTCCCAACCTAGTCTAATGCAGTCAGACTACAGCACTGAATACTTGCTAATGTATGGATGTAACACTTGTCTACAAAAGGCTATATCTCAGTCCCCACCTCAGATTTAATTGTCATAGTTTCAGTCAATTATAATGGTGTTCTGCTACCAAAAAAAGCTAAGAATCCTTTTCTACAATTCTGGGTTGCATGCAGCATTACGCTGAGTTTTGCACAACCTATTACCCATGTCACATTACAAATGAATGAAAAAATTACATAGTTAGAAACATAGAAACAATACTATGTAAGTTATCTTGGGAAAGTAAGATGTCGAGCCATATGCATTTTAAGTAGAGAAACTTAAAAGTTCTTAACACCTTTTTCAAGCATTTAACAGAGCTCACTTCCAGCCGTACATAATAATTAAACTGTAACTGTGTGTGAACCCATCAAATTATCAAGACTATCCTTAAAGCCAGACAAAGTACTACCTTATTTGACTTGTAGTGGTAACATATTCCATAAGCTGTCAGTATGGTAAGTTAGGGACCTTATTTGACTTGTAGTGGTAACATATTCCATAAGCTGTCAATATGGTGAGTTAGGGACCTTATTTGACTTGTAGTGGTAACATATTCCACAAGCTGTCAGTATGGTGAGTTAGGGACCTTATTTGACTTGTAGTGGTAACATATTCCATAAGCTGGTGAGTTAGGGACCTTATTTGACTTGTAGCGGTAACACATTCCAAAAGCTGTCAGTATGGTGAGTTAGGGACCTTATTTGACTTGTAGTGGTAACATATTCCATAAGCTGTCAGTATGGTGAGTTAGGGACCTTATTTGACTTGTAGTGGTAACATATTCCATAAGCTGTCAGTACGGTGAGTTAGGGACCTTATTTGACTTGTAGTGGTAACATATTCCATAAGCTGTCAGTACGGTGAGTTAGGGACCTTATTTGACTTGTAGTGGTAACATATTCCATAAGCTGTCAGTACGGTGAGTTAGGGACCTTATTTGACTTGTAGTGGTAACATATTCCATAAGCTGTTAGTACGGTGAGTTAGGGACCTTATTTGACTTGTAGTGGTAGCATATTCCATAAGCTGTCAGTACGGTGAGTTAGGGACCTTATTTGACTTGTAGTGGAAACATATTCCATAAGCTGTCAGTATGGTGAGTTAGGGACCTTGTTTGACTTGTAGTGGTAACATATTCCATAAGCTGTCGGTGAGTTAGGGACCTTATTTGACTTGTAGTGGTAACATATTCCATAAGCTGTCAGTACGGTGACTTAGGGAATTAGTCCTCCAATGCTTCTTGTTTATTTTTTGGTGTATATTTAGATCCCTAGTGCAGATACTTGTAGAGTCACTGTTTTTCTGGAAGAAGTAGAAGTCAAATAGGAATGGGTCTTTCCTGGCTGAAAAAATGAGACAAAGGTCACCTCAGAACAGCCAGTAATTTACCGAGTGTAAAGAAAATGTTGGTAATCTATTAAGATAATTGAATGATTTAAGGTTTTTCATTTTCATGGTTAGAAATCTTTAGGGTTTTCCAGTTAAGTGATATGGAGCTGTACATACTGAAGGGGGCACTGTATTCTTGGATGAGTTTGATAAGGGAAGAATACAGTGCTAAGATGACTTCTTTGGGATTTGAGGCTGTCTCCTTAGAAATTAACTGGATCAGATGGAGCAGTTTCCTGAATGTGGTAGAAACATGATGATATAGACTTATGACCATGTCTATCTGTAGAGACACACCATTTATAACATGTGAGGTAGGAACAGCTTTTTTGCTGAGCACTACAGTGCTGAATTATTTTGAATTTTTCCCTAGAACGTATCAGTGGATGAAGGGATAACAGTGTCCAGCTTGCTGTCATCAGCAAACCTAGTCAACCACTCTTCTGGGATTTTGGCTTGGATGCCTGCAAAATAACTGCTGAACAGTAAATGGGCTCAACAATAATCCCTGTGGTACCCCACTAGTTACAGTTTTACATTCCAGGAGGTTACTAACAACTTTCACAGTTTGTAATCTGTTGGATGTTGGATTTGCTATCTAGAGGTCAATGTAAGGTTTATGCCACATTTGTACAGTTTTTCAGTAACACCAGTACAGGGGATGGTGCCAAAATCCTTGGATAGATTGAGATAAACAGCATGCACAGAGTCAGAGTGACTAGTCTCCACAACTTTTGAAACATTTTCAAAGGAGCCTTGAATGGGGTCTAGATCAATTAAGGTGCATGTTTTATGGCTCTAGGTATAAGGCTGGTGAGACTGATGGGTGTATAATTCATCTTTTAATATACTAGCTGTATATTTGGGAATGGAATATGGGATATTATGGATGAGTGCATTGTTGAGCATTTTCCTTAAGTTTCCCTTGGTATCCAATAGAAAATGTAAATCAGAGTAAAGTAAATCAAGTTTCTAGCCGCCATCTTTCTATGTGGCCTTCGGGAAGGGGGTGGGGCTTTCTTATAACTTGTTATTATTTTCCTTCCTTTGTTATACAGTTTAATGCAGGAGTTCCAGCAGAGAGGTAAGGATGATTACTTATGAATTTTGTACTTTACAGTGTATATTAGTCTTTCTTATTTAAATGCACGTGTTAAATTTTAATTAATACCACTTTTACCGAAGCTATTTAGATTATTGTGTTTGCTTTCTTTCCTTTCCTTTCTGAGCTTACACATCAAAAATATTAGTTTACCAAAAAAAAAATGACTGTTTTGTTGAAAAATATACACAATCCAGTATACCCAACACCATATCCATGTAAGATACCAAGTACTGTACTAACACCAAATCTGAATGCTTAATTCATTTTGGTGAAAAACACTTAATAGTTAGAAAAGAAAACACGGTTGTATTATGTGAACAAAAATGACTAGCTGATAACCTATAGAGAAGTTGTTTAATACAGTAGAGGTTAATGAATCAATGCTGACTGTAATGAAAACCAGTTGGGAGAAAGAAACTTTATGGTGGCACAACAAGCTGAAAACGTGGGTCTACTTAGTTATATATTACTATTCAAATGTATGAAGTACTGTCTGTTTACATAAATGCCTAATCTTATGTGGACAAAATGAATGTGATGTTGTCACTGCCTATTTTACAGTAATGTTTTTTTTTTTTCATTCACACATTTAATGTAATTAACAATGCCATGTCACCCCTGGGATTCAGGTTACTGGCTAAAGCTCTTGCCACCCCTATACTGCCTTTTTTAGACAAGGTTCAAAGGATAAAACCACCACCGTAACAGATACAAGCATGCAAAATCTGAAGGTAATGCGACTCAATGCTAGAAGTCTAAACCTCAAAATGCCCTCTCTCGAGGCACTCCTAAAAATGGAGAACATCAATATCTGTGCAGTAACTGAGACCTGGTTCAAGGCTCCAGAGAGCACCCCTGCAATACCAGGCTACAATTTTTACCACACTTTTCAGCCACAAAACCAAGACCAAAACACTAAAAGTGGAGGAGTGTCCATATTCACCAAGGATATTCATACCTCCAGGCTAGTTGCCCAACACAATACATCTGACATTTTCCAGGTGCAATTAACACTAGGTAAGACTGCAATGCAAATTGTAGCTTGCTACAGATCCCCCACCATGCCCCAAGATTCTCATTACACCTTTCTAAACATACTGTAAAATATTAAGATACAACCTAACACCCTAATACTGGGTGATTTCAACTACCCTGCCATTAATTGGGAAAACTACTCGGGTACCAACTCCTTTTCCCAACAGTTCTTGGAATTCATACATTCCAATGTCCTGGATCAACTAATCCATTGTCCCACCAGGGGCTCTAATATCCTAGACCTGGTCATTACCAACATGGGAGATAGATGCTCCACACCAGTGGTCACCCCCTCATTGGTCAGGTCTGACCATAAGCAAATCACCCTTAACATCCACATCCCACCCCCATCCCCCAGTAAGGAAACCTCCTTAAAAAACTTCTCCAAAGCCAACTTCAAGCTACTGAAGTCAGAAGTGACAAACTTCACAACACCTACACAGACGGGATCTGGAAGTTTGACTACAGAATCCTACACTAAGGCACTGTATGAGCACATCCACTCATGCATGAATCGTGCCATCCCAAATAGAACCAAGACACTCTTCTCCAAAAAAAGAAAGCCAATCTGGTGGTCGCCTGCTATAAACAAACTATACAACAGAAGGAAGAAACTGTTGCAAAAAAGAGGAACATCCCAGGATGCAAAAAAACTCCCTCACCAGCCTCAGTAAGAAGCTGAGATCCCTCATAAAATCCTCAAAAGCTAGTTATGAAAATAAAATTGCCAAAGATTCCAAAGACAACCACAAGGCATTCTACAGTTATGTCAAGAATCTAAATGGCAATGCTCAGATCTGCTCTGAGCTACAACAGAATAGCATTAAATATACCGATCCCAAGGATATTGCCAATATCCTGGCAGATCGATTTAATGCCAACTTGACCCTCCTCTCACTCCCTAAAGGGCCCATCTCAATACCAAAAGATTGCCAAATTCTGATAATCATGGCCACACAGGTAGAAACCGCACTCTCCAAAGCTAAGAATACAGCATCCATGGGACCAGATGACATCCCAGGCTGTGTACTAGATGAACTACAAAATAAACTAGCACATCACCTAAGTGTCATGATTAATCATAGTCTCACCACAGGCTTCGTGCCCACTGAGTGGCGCACAGCTACAGTTATCCTGCTCCACAAGGAGGATCCGCCTTGGATCCCAGGAAGTACCGTCCCGTCAGTCTGACAAGCCTGATTTGCAAGGACATGGAGCGCATTATCATGGAACTTATAAACAAAGACATTGGCAACCTTCAAACACTGGACCCCACCCAGTTTGGGTTTGTGAAGGGCCAATCTTGTCTCCTGAATCTGATTGACTTCTTCTAATCAGTCTCCAGAGCTGTGGATGAGGGTAAGACAGTCCACACAGCCTATCTGGACCTTGACAAGGCCTTCGATACCATCCCCCACTCTGGAATCATAGATAAACTTACTAAGCTGGGCATAAATCCCTACGTCACTCGATGGGTTGCCATCTAGCTTACTGACAGAACCCAGACTGTAAAAGTAGCCGACTCCAAATCCAGCTCCAGACAAGTGACAAATGGAGTATCTCAGGGTTCAGTCCTGGGACCATTCTTGTTTGGCATCTACTTCTCTGAGGTACAGGCCAACACTAAGGGACTCTGGCTAACAAACTTTGCAGATGACTGCAAACTAGGAGCCATTACTGAATCCCCAAATTATGTGGATATTCTACAAAAGTGCTTTACAGAAACAGATGCCTGGTGCCAGAGCCATGGGCTCAAGCTTAATGCCAAGAAAGGTATAGTTATCCCCTTTGGAAAAAACATGTACCCATGAATTACCACATATGTGGCAAGACACTAAACATTGAAAGTGTGATGAGAGACTTAGGGACACAGGTGGACAGTGATCTCACTTTCGATAACCACATTGCCACAACAGTCAGGAAATCCTTCTATGTGGCACACCTCATCACTAAGGGCTTTTCATCCAGAAAAAAGGAAGTCATCATCCCTCATTAGACCCATTATAGAGTATAATGCCCCGTTTGGTATGTACCTCACAAGACATCTGCAACAGCTGGAAAGGCCACAGAAATACCTCACTAAAAGAATCACAGGCTTAAAGCAGATGCGATATGCTGACCATCTAAAAAAATTCCAGCTATACTCTGTGGCATATCGTCTACTCAGAGGCAATCTCTGCTTAACATACAAGGCCATGTCAAACCCTGAGCTGTTGGACATGCTCCACTTAAAGAAATCCCAATCCCTCAGAGCCACACGCTCCAGGGATCTAAACCTTGTCATCACAATGAACAAAACATGCTGGAGGGATAGGTTCCTGACCCAGAGACTCCCCATACTCTGGAATAGACTGCTCATACATGTCAAGCAGAGCGCCTCATTGGCCCTCTAAAAAAGGAACCTTGATGACTGGATGGGAGATAGGAAATTCACCCCAGGGATCATGTCAGTCACCCTGCTAGACAGGGGCCCAGAGAAGTAAATATTGTGGAAAGAAATATCCAGAGAATTGTTATGGCTAGGCTTGCATAGGCCCTAGGGCCGATAGCCTAGTACCAATCTATGAACCTATGAATACAGAGGATATCAACCACAAATCAAAAACATTAAATTCTGCACACATACAAATGTGAACTAATAGATTATAATGCAAAAACATTGTAAATAAAACACATATTTGCAGAAGGAAGTTCCCCAAACCTCCCAAACTCAAAATACTCTAACAACACAGTCACTGTATAACTGAAACGTGTTATACTACACTGTAAAATCTATTGCAACAGTGGAGTAAGAATATGTAAAATAGGGGTGAACATCCCTGCATAAAGGGGTTGTTTAGACCCATCGTTGAATTACACTTTTGGATAATGTTTGATTTGTACTTCTTTTGATATCTCTATTTAGTTTTATAATTAAATGTAAAATATATTCTATCATTTCAAATTTCTATATTTTAAGAATATCAAGCCCTGAATTTGTTTTATGGCATTAATTTTACTTGCATTATAATAAATCAGTATTCTGTTTCACTCAAGCAGGGAATTTACTTTCAATGTGCAGTGAGTTTTGATTATTCAAAGGGAAACTGCTTAATATGAAGAGAAGAAAAAAAAACACAGAAAGAACAGTTTTCTTGCTGCATTTAACTTCTCATTATTTTAGACCAAAATACACATCATAAACCTTCTTCCTAAAGCTGGATTTATGGAACAGCTGTTGCCAAATCATGATTGCAGCATTGCATTATTGTGACATGTATAAGGAAAACACAAAATGTGTATGATTGTTATAGAAGAGTGATAACAGTTTCATTATGGATGGCACAGTGGTGCAGCGGTAGCATTGTCACCTCATAGTAAGGGGTTCCCTGGTTTGATTCTCAGCTGGGCTGCCTTCTGTACGGAGTTTGCATGTCCTCCCTGTGTTCATGTGAGTTTACTCCAGGTGCTCCGGTTTCCTCCCACATTATAAAGACATGCATCTGGAGCTTTTCTCCCCAGGCATCCCCTGAAAATTGTCTTTGTTCCAAGTTGGACTTTCCTGGTAAATAAATTCAAAGTGAACACTCTCTTTAATGCACTTCCCCACTTAAAAAAAAAATCAAGCTCATTATCAGTAGACTTCATTGTCTTAGACTTACATGCCAGAAAGAAAATTTGCATATTTTGCTTTGACAGCACTTTGGTAGTATTTCAGTTTGTTAAAATAAGGAAATGAATTTGCACAGCAACCCTAACAGGAGAGAGAGACAATGTGTCCCTCTCTACCAATGGTGACCCCTGCTCAGGGATGAAATTGGGATGGTAGTAGAAATGGCAGAAAGATATGAAATGGCTGTTACTTTGTGGGGGGGGGGGGGGGATTCGGGAACTGGATGCCTAAATAAACTCTAATGAATAACCAGGAGCTTTGGGGGTCATTTAAAGGATAACAGCACTAGCCAGTACCACAGCTTAGGAACATAACTGATCACTATAAGTCTCACATCTCCAGGTTCCAATGTAATAAGCTCTCCATAGGATCCCTCTCTTCCTGACACTAACACACCAAGAACTGCAAGGATGACTTCCTGATGATCTGAGATGCCAAGCTGGAAAAGGGTCATATCAGGGGGTACCTGAAAAGGAGCCATTGGCTGATCTGAGGCTAGGGGAGCATGGAAATTAGGAGAAAGCAGTTGTATGTGCAAGGGGATCAGACTGCGAGCACAAAATAAAAATGTGTCTGCACATTGTAGTATTCTTGGTTATAGAAAGTACAGTTGTGTGAGTAAACTTACCATAACAGCAGATGTTTGAATGATCTCTGCTGCAGTAGCTTTAGCAATATGGGTGATATCCTGCCAAGGATATAACAGACAGCCACCTTTCAAATCTTTATGACACCTTCCTCACACCCAAACTGTCAGGTAGCTCGAGCAGAGCTGACTAAAAGACAAGCTTGGGTGCTAAGCTATTCAGGACTTTCTGGCTGACAGAGAGATGGAGGGTAAAGTTAGGAAGAACAAAAAATAAACAAGCACACCCTGGCATAAACAACATACCAAAAAACAAGGGGGATGGAGGGAGCAACTGGCCACTGCAGCAGTGACCATTTGAACATTTACTGTTATGGCAAGTTTACTTACACAATTGTACTATGTTCATCATATTGATCATTACTGCAGTGGTTTTAGCTATATGGGTAGACTACACTAGCTTACTACATTTGGGGGGTGGAAAGGAGATAGAAGGAGAAGAGTCCAGGAGCCCATGAAGAATGGTCCTTGCAAAGCCTGATCTACACCTAGAGAAGGAATTAAGCTTATAGTGCTTTGTAAACGTATCTACAGAGGACCAAGTTACTGCTTCTAGAATCCAATCCTTTCCAAAAAGCCATAAATGAAGCCAAGGCCCTGGTAGAGTGGGCCTTCACCCTGCCTGGAATAGATTTGTCATGGTGGGTATAACAAAAGGTAATACAGCCATTTGGAAATAGTCTGTTTTGACGCAGGTTGGCCCTTCTTCTTTCATTCACAAGAAATGAACAACTGATCTCAATATCTGAAAGATTTAGTTCTGTCAAGATAGTACCTGAGTTGTCTGTAGACAATCCAAATAGAAAATGAACACAGTAACCCACAAAAAATGTGTGTGTGTGACTAGAAACCATCCACAGATACAAAAGCAATGTCAACAGCACAAAACATGAAACAGCTAAAATTTAATGAAAAATAGGAAAACATTATAACAGTTTTGATACACACAGTATGTTCATCAGTAACTTTGTTTGTGGACATCCAAGGTATGGAGCATCTTTTTTCCCTCATTTTTGGGTTCAGAAAAGAAAACAAGGAAATGGATAGTTTGGCTTAAAATGCCACGTTAGGCATAAAAGAAGAATTAGTTCTCAAAAAAAAAAACAAAAAAAACATGGTATGTGGAAAATGAGGTAGGGTTAACTCATCATAAGAACTGGAAACACAGACACTCTTCTTGCAGAGGTCAGAGCAATCAGTAAAACTGTTTTCCAGGTTAAGAACCCCAAGTTATTCAGGTTAGCTGGTTCAAATGAATCAAGTGTTACCACTTAACACAAAATTAAGATCCTAAGAAGGGGCCTCTAGTTTTCCCTGTTGACCTCTTACACAAAACCCCTTTCCTAATGATTTTGACATGAGACTGCATTGAAAGAGAAGGATCAATGGGCAGACATGATGAAATGGCTGAAAAATGAACCTTGACAGAGAAGTAAGAAAGGCCATTGGATAGTAACTCACACAAATATTGCAAAACCAGAGAACAAATAGCCCTGAATAGGTGCTGGTTATGTTGTTCGCTTCAACTAGAAAACCTTTTCCATTTAATAATATATGATTTTCTAATAACAGGTTTTCTTGCCTCCATTAATACCTGCTGCATGTCATCAGTAAAGAGATGTCTAAAAGTTG
The DNA here is from genome assembly GCF_019279795.1 of Protopterus annectens. Classification (NCBI taxonomy): domain Eukaryota; kingdom Metazoa; phylum Chordata; order Ceratodontiformes; family Protopteridae; genus Protopterus; species Protopterus annectens. The sequence goes on from NC_056733.1 coordinate 201,725,749, forward strand.
TTAAGACTCGATCATCCAGGCAGTCAATTAAAGTTGATTGGTGTCAGTGTATGAAACTCCCTTAATCTTGTGTCAGTAGATTCAGTCTTTGAGGAAGCTTGTGGTAATACCAAGAAATTAATAGAATACTAGTAAAACAAAAAAGAGGAACCGTAGAGTGAACCAAACAGTTAAAGTATCCACAGTTCAATGCTGTCAGTTTAAAATCACTGCCAAAGCAAAAAGTCCCAACTTGTATGAAAAATTTATTGAAGCGCTTTTCAAATGCCTTCCTAGGCAAACTTCTTCAGAAAATAATGAATTAACTCTACATCTGCTTTAAATAACATGACGTCACTTATTACATAACTATATAACTGTAATTGTAATTGTAACTATACTTTACAAGTATTGAGAATGTCACTTGATTTTTTGATTTGACATGAGTTTTTTGCGATGACTCTGTTTATATATTATTTTTTTACAGGTTGGCAGTATCTCAACATAGTTGTAGCCATTGCTCATTTTAAATTCTACCTTAAATTTTAAATTCTACCTCAATTTTTATTATATATTTTTTTACTTTTTTATTCACATTTAATGTGGATTTATTTACAATTTTTTGGGGTAGATTTTTAACATGTATTGTAGTTTGTTAGAGGAAATATACATGTTTTTAACTGAATTAATATGGGTAATAAGTTAAAAGGGCTTCTTTACCTTTATTGCAAATCTTTTTAATGTAATTAACTTAATTACTTGCAATTGCTTTATGTAATAAGTGACGTCATGTTATTTAAAGCAGATGTAGAGTTAATTCATTATTTTCTGAAGAAGTTTGCCTAGGAAGGCATTCGAAAAGCGCTTCAATAAATTTTTCATACAAGTTGGGACTTTTTGCTTTGGCAGTGATTTTAAACTGACAGCATTGAACTGTGGATACTTTAACTGTTTGGTTCACTCTACGGTTCCTCTTTTTTGTTTTACTAGTATTCTATTAATTTCTTGGTATGGCGTCTGAAGGTATGGGTGAACCGGTGAGTGATTTTCCGAATGCAACTCCGGAGATACTGAAACCGGATCCGCCAAGCAATATCAGTCCAGTTCCTATTAATGGTTCTACCCACAACATCAGCGATAAATCGCTGGAACTACTATTTTCAAAAATTGACGTTATGTTAAACAGAATTGATTTACTCGAGAAACAGCAAGTTAACGCACAAAATTTAATTAAATCTTCTTTCCCTACTCTAATGTCTAACTCGGCAGTTAACAGAGATTTGACAGAGTTTGTGTTAAACGACGTTTCAACAGCAGCACCTCCATTAACAGTTACGCTACCAGCTGCTTTGGGGATTAACACTACAGGTGGTTTTCGCCACCAACAAGCTACTGTAGACATCATTTCCAATCGTGGTGTCCCTTTGAATGTCTCAAATTTCCGTACAGCTGACGCTCCAGTAAGCAATGAAGGAGCGCTTGAGAACGGTGTTTGTACTACAGGGTGTCCACCGTTTGTCTTTACTGTTAAACAAAGGAGTATTTTGGCAACGGAAAATGTCACTGGTTCATCAAAGGGTCTACCACTTCCACCTACTGATTCGCAGAGGAGAATTCCGGCGGCAGGTTTGATGGCTGAAGTGCACCAGCACCAGAGTGAAGTAGCGACTTCACCTACTGACTCGCAGAGGAGAATTCCGGCGGCAGGTTTGATGGCTGAAGTGCATCAGCATCAGAGTGAAGTAGCGAACCACAATTTTGCTTGACATTCCTCACTAAGTATAACACAACCAAGAGGGCAGCAACCTCCACCGCTCTCGATTAACTTTACTGATTCTATTGGAAATAATTTGAACATGCAGGGTCAAAATTGTGTTGGGACTCAACCTACAGGGGTACTCGTCGGAGTTGACAATCCACCAGTTTCCGTGAGTAATATTTTTCAGAAGTTCCCTGACTTTAATAATTGGGTTTCGTTTAACCCTTCATTTGGTTCTAATGTTTTTTGTGATCCACTCCAACAAAGCAATAGAGACCCTGACATTGTATATAACTTAAAACAGCTAGATTCTATTCTAATGAAAATCAAGAAATTGCAACTTGAAGTAGCTTACTTCAATGAATGTTTGGCATGGAGGATCGTGCCTAAAGGTTTGAGACACTATCAGTTCCCAACTGGGTTAATTGCCAACTCTACGTTTCATAAGGAACTTTTGTGTCTCTTCGACCAGCATGGGGCGGACCTTTTGAACTTAATTATTAAACATTATCTTGTTCAAATTGATGATTTAAATATGGAGGCATCGTCATTAGATAACATTATTACAAGTGACCTCCTGTTTGAAAAATTTTCATATGATTACGCTAAGCTTTTCAATGTTATAGATGCACATTTGAATAAACTTAAATCCATTAAGGTTAAGAAATTGGATAGGGACACTAAGGCTTATAGGGACGGGGTAGCTTACCCAAGCCCACCTTCAGGTCAAGTTTGGAAAGGTAGATCTAGACCTCCCAACTCCAAAGTGAATTCAACACCTAAGACCCAGCCTGATTTGATGTTACACAATCCTGATCAAATAGTAGAGGAGGGGGAATTTGAAAGTGGTGAGTACCAGCCAGTTGAATTACGTAGAAGTGAACGCCTACTGAATAGAAATAATGCAAATGCGAGGTTTAATGGCGTAATACAAGAAGTTTCTAACAATGATAACAACAATAGTAATTTTTTAGGGTTTTTTAGGGGCCAAACCGAAACAGAGGAACCATTGGTCGAATCGACCGATTCAAAGGAGAAACAACAGGTAATTAGGGACTCCTCTTCTAATAGTGACAGCTCTGACATGACATCAACTAGTCCATTAGATCATTCGGTCGATGTGCCTTTCAACTTAGACAATGGTAGTTCAGTACTTTCTGAAGGACCAGAGGTGATAGTGAATTCATCTGGTGACTTTAAGGTTTATAATTTCTCGCACATGGCAGTTTCCACCGCAATGGCAGACTTGTTGGCTAAAGGCCAAACATATGTCCCGAAGCAACGCCTTGATACAGTCAAGACTATATTAGATGTTAAAACTTTCACTAGGAAACTCAATTTTCAATTAATGATGGGGGGTGAGGTATATACAGGGGGTGTTAATCAGCTTCATGTACCTAGTACTTACAACCCTCCGCTCCACCCTCTTCTTTCCACTTTTGAGCAAATATGTGAAGTGGATATTAGGAGTACTAGGAAGGTGCCAAGTAGGGGTCAAACAATTGGACGTATCAAGGAGATGGACCTCCTTTCTACATTTTGGGCGCAGAATGTTCGAGTGTGCAAACCAGATAAGGGAGGAGGGGTGGTGATATTTAACCAGGAAGATTATTTTTAACGTATGACATCTATGTTAAAACCACCAGCCTACACTCTTAGTTCTAGAAATGAAGTGAATCACTCCTATAAAGTCATCAAGGACAATATTGAAGAAATGTTTCTGGAAAGTAGGATTAACCAGGATCTTTATGTATATCTATATATGTCATTCCCTAGGTTCCCTTATCTTTTTGGAATACCAAAGTTACACAAGGACTTTATTAATCCTCCTATGCGTCCTCTTATCGACAGTCGTGGCTCTCCAGCATATGCGTGTGCTAAGGTCATTGATAACATCTTACAGAAATTTGTTATAGAAGAGTGATAACAGTTTGATTACGGATGGCACAGTGGTGCAGCGGTAGCATTGTCACCTCATAGTAAGGGGTTCCCTGGTTTGATTCTCAGCTGGGCTGCCTTCTGTATGGAGTTTGCATGTCGTTCATGTGGGTTTACTCCAGGTGCTCCGGTTTCCTCCCACATTACAAAGACATGCACCTGGAGCTTTTCTCCCCAGGCATCCCCTGAAAATTGTCTTTGTTCCAAGTTGGACTTTCCTGGTAAATAAATTCAAAGTGAACACTCTCTTTAATGCACTTCCCCACTTAAAAAAAAAAATCAAGCTCATTATCAGTAGACTTCATTGTCTTAGATTTACATGCCAGAAAGAAAATTTGCATATTTTGCTTTGACAGCACTTTGGTAGTATTTCAGTTTGTTAAAATAAGGAAATGAATTTGCACAGCAACCCTAACAGGAGAGAGAGAGACAATGTGTCCCTCTCTACCAATGGTGACCCCTGCTCAGGGATGAAATTGGGATGGTAGTAGAAATGGCAGAAAGATATGAAATGGCTGTTACTTTGGGGGGGGGGGTTCGGGAACTGGATGCCTAAATAAACTCTAATGAATAACCAGGAGCTTTGGGGGTCATTTAAAGGATAACAGCACTAGCCAGTACCACAGCTTAGGAACATAACTGATCACTATAAGTCTCACATCTCCAGGTTCCAATGTAATAAGCTCTCCATAGGATCCCTCTCTTCCTGACACTAAACACACCAAGAACTGCAAGGATGACTTCCTGATGATCTGAGATGCCAAGCTGGAAAAGGGTCATATCAGGGGGTACCTGAAAAGGAGCCATTGGCTGATCTGAGGCTTGGGGAGCATGGAAATTAGGAGAAAGCAGTTGTATGTGCAAGGGGATCAGACTGCGAGCACAAAATAAAAATGTGTCTGCACATTGTAGTATTCTTGGTTATAGAAAGTACAGTTGTGTGAGTAAACTTACCATAACAGCAGATGTTTGAATGATCTCTGCTGCAGTAGCTTTAGCAATATGGGTGATATCCTGCCAAGGATATAACAGACAGCCACCTTTCAAATCTTTATGACACCTTCCTCACACCCAAACTGTCAGGTAGCTCGAGCAGAGCTGACTAAAAGACAAGCTTGGGTGCTAAGCTATTCAGGACTTTCTGGCTGACAGAGAGATGGAGGGTAAAGTTAGGAAGAACAAAAAATAAACAAGCACACCCTGGCATAAACAACATACCAAAAAACAAGGGGGATGGAGGGAGACCACACTGCAGCAGTGACCATTTGAACATTTATTGTTATGGCAAGTTTACTTACACAATTGTACTATGTTCATCATATTGATCATTACTGCAGTGGTTTTAGCTATATGGGTAGACTGCATTAGCTTACTACATTTGGGGGGTGGAAAGGAGATAGAAGGAGAAGAGTCCAGGAGCCCATGAAGAATGGTCCTTGCAAAGCCTGATCTACACCTAGAGAAGGAATTAAGCTTATAGTGCTTTGTAAACGTATCTACAGAGGACCAAGTTACTGCTTCTAGAATCCAATCCTTTCCAAAAAGCCATAAATGAAGCCAAGGCCCTGGAAGAGTGGGCCTTCACCCTGCCTGGAATAGATTTGTCATGGTGGGTATAACAAAAGGTAATACAGCCATTTGGAAATAGTCTGTTTTGACGCAGGTTGGCCCTTCTTCTTTCATTCACAAGAAATGAACAACTGATCTCAATATCTGAAAGATTTAGATCTGTCAAGATAGTACCTGAGTTGTCTGTAGACAATCCAAATAGAAAATGAACACAGTAACCCACAAAAAATGTGTGTGTATGACTAGAAACCATCCACAGATACAAAAGCAATGTCAGCAGCACAAAACATGAAACAGCTAAAATTTAATGAAAAATAGGAAAACATTATACCAGTTTCGATACACACAGTATGTTCATCAGTAACTTTGTTTGTGGACATCCAAGGTATGGAGCATCTTTTTTCCCTCATTTTTGGGTTCAGAAAAGAAAACAAGGAAATGGATAGTTTGGCTTAAAATGCCACGTTAGGCATAAAAGAAGAATTAGTTCTCAAAAAAAACAAAAAAAACATGGCCATGTGGAAAATGAGGTAGGGTTAACTCATCATAAGAACTGGAAACACAGACACTCTTCTTGCAGAGGTCAGAGCAATCAGTAAAACTGTTTTCCAAGTTAAGAACCCCAAGTTATTCAGGTTAGCTGGTTCAAATGAATCAAGTGTTACCACTTAACACAAAATTAAGATCCTAAGAAGGGGCCTCTAGTTTTCCCTGTTGACCTCTTACACAAAACCCCTTTCCTAACGATTTTGACATCAGACTGCATTGAAAGAGAAGGATCAATGGGCAGACATGATGAAATGGCTGAAAAATGAACCTTGACAGAGAAGTAAGAAAGGCCATTGGATAGTAACTCACACAAATATTGCAAAACCAGAGAACAAATAGCCCTGAATAGGTGCTGGTTATGTTGTTCGCTTCAACTAGAAAACCTTATCCATTTAATAATATATGATTTTCTAATAACAGGTTTTCTTGCCTCCATTAATACCTGCTGCATGTCATCAGTAAAGAGATGTCTAAAAGTTGTTAAGACTCGATCATCCAGGCAGTCAATTAAAGTTGATTGGTGTCAGTGTATAAAACTCCCTTAATCTTGTGTCAGTAGATTCAGTCTTTGAGGAAGCTTGTGGTAAGCTTGCCATTTCCAAAAGAAGGGAGAACCACTGTTACCTGGGCCAGAAGGAAGTCACCATAAAGATCTTGTGGGATTCCTTCTGAATCTTGAAGTACCCTAGATATTATTGGAAAGGGTGAAAAGCAATACAGGAACATTCCTGTCCAAGCAAATGAAAAGGCGTCTGTCTTCCATGCCTTCTTGGATGGGGTCCTGCAGCAAAATTTTACCAACTGATTGTTCAGAGAGGAGGCAAAGAGGTCTCCTTGAGGACCTCCTCACAGATGGATCATTTCTTGGAAGACCCCCCGATCTAGTTTTCCTTTGTGATGGTTTGCCATTGTCCTGCTCAGTTTGTCTGCCACATGATGCCTGTAAAGTACACCTGTGATGTGAAGTTATATATCAAGATAACATGGCTAGTCTGTAAAAGGGGTATGACCTTGTTCCTCCTTGCTTGTTGATGTACTATATGACTGTGTTACTGTCTGTAACAACTTGAAGATGTCTTGGGGGGGACAAAGATGATGCAGAGGGTTGTGCCTTAATCAGAGCAAACATATCCTTTATATTTATGTGCCTGCATCTGCCCTTGTTATCCCACACACATTACACTTTTATCTTTCCTGAAACTGCTCCCCAAGCAAAGTCCAGTGTGGTGACTGACTGCTTTAGAACATGAAGGGAGAATGGGAGACCTGGATTTAGGGATTTAGGAGTATGTTGTCTCCACCATATGACTTCTCCTCTGACAAACCCCAACACTGGGATGTATGTGAAAAGGCAAACAGTGTCAGTGCTGGGACTAAAGAGACATCAGATACCACTGCTTCTTTCTCATGTGGAGTCTTGTCAGAGGTATCATGAGAATCATAAAAGCTATGAGACCACAAATCTTAAGGTATTTCCTTGCAGTGATCGAAGTCTGAGTGAAAACCCTAAAAACAGACCTAGATATAGAGCTATTATTCCTGTGGAAGAACACATTTTTGAACTGTAGTGTCTAGTTGACATCCCAGAAACATAATCCTGTGAAAAGGAGTCAAGGAAGACTTCTGAATGTTCTTTTGGAATCTCAGCTTGTATAAGAAATCTCTCATCAGTGAGAGAGAGAGAGAGAGACAGAGAGATTCCTGACACTTTGAAAAAGACTCTGGATGGATAAGCAAGTTATTTAAATATGGAAAATGCAGGCACCTTGTTGCTAGTAATGAGCAATAACTTGAGCTAAACACTTTAAAAACACTCTTGGTGCAGTGGATAAGTCCAACCCAAATGGTAAGGCACAGAACTAATCATGTGGTCCAGACACAAAACCCTTCAGGAATGTCTGAAATCTGGAGGAATAGGGATGTCATGATAAGCATCTTTTAAATCTAGTGTTACCAGGAATCTTGAATGATGAGAAAGCGGTAACAGTTTGTGGAGTGACATCATTTTGAATGTGGGCACTATCATAAACAGGTTTAGGACAGAAAGTTCCAGAACTGGTCTCCAAATATTTTCTTCTTTGGCACTACAAACATCCTTCAATAAAACCCCTTTCCCACCTGGGAAAGGGGAACTGGTTCTATCACTTCCTGGGACAACATGTGATGAAGGACAGATGGAAACTAGAGTCTGGTCTGTAGGATGTGGAATTAACCCCTGGAAAGGAGAAATTTCTTCCCATGGCCATCTGTAACCTTGATGAATGTTCTTCAGAACCAATTTGTCTGAAAATATCTATTGTCAAAGATAAAAGTGGAGGTTAGACTTTCTGGAAGACAAAAGGGGATGTCCAAGTGTGTGTGTGTGTGTGTGTGTGTGTGTGTGTGTGTGTGTGTGTGGGGGGGGGGGGGGGGGCTCTTAAATACTCATTCTGACTTTCATTGGTTTTCAGAGTTTCCAGAATTCTTCCTGGAACCCCCATGCCATTTCTTCTTAAACACAAATTTACCTACATTTTGTTGAGATCATTTATTTTATTTCTTAATAAAATTAGATGAGGAATTAGAGAATCCATTGGAAAATTTGGAAAAGGAGGTTGAAAATCTTAGACATTTCCTCTATCAGATTATCCCTTTCATCGCACTTTTTTATCACCTTTGAAGCAGATAGGCTAAAAACTAAACCTGCATCCAAAGGAGTATTTAGAACCTCATTTTTACATAATTTGGACAGTTCTGAGGGCATAGCCATGCAAGCATCTTCAGAACAATACCAGTGACCATAACCCTTGAAGAAGTCTCAACAGAGTCATACAAATACTCAATGCAATGAATAATGACTTGAACAATAGAAAAAATGCAACTATTTAAAGCAGATCTTTCCTCACAAGAAGAAACTGCAGAAAAAATACACCTCCTAGTTTCACAATTAGTCAGACCAAACCTTAGCATATGAGTCTGACAAATCAAAATTCTGAAAAGCAAAGTTGCAGAAGCATCCTTTTTTTCCCTGCACTTATCAATAATCTTTCTATCCTTATCAGAAATAGTAGGATTGAGTTAACTAAGTGTTTAACAGCAGAAGGCTTAACTAAACCTATAGCTGTTGGACTTGGGAAAGACTCTGGATAGATAAGCAAGTTATCTACATATGGAAAACATGCAGAAAATGCATAATGCATAACATTTAAGATTCAGGAACCTCATACATCCGATCTCCCTTTTTTAGAGGCAGCTGGGTGGCTATCAGGAGGACTGCAGTCAGCAGCACACACAACCTCAATGGCTGACAAAACTGGAGGAATGGATGAAGGTTCTGGAAATTCCTTCTGTAACAGCTCATAGCAGTTTCTAGTGAAAGCACTGGCACATTTTAAAAACAGTCTAAGAGAAAGGGAACCCCCCATAGGGAAAACCAGAAACTGAGCTCTCATCTGAATCTGAATCAAAAATCTGAGGAGAAAACTCTGTATCTGTCCCTTCATCCTCCTGTCCAGATTCAGAATCCTGAATCTATTCAGGAAAGGATGTATTCCTCTTTGTTTTACTAGAAACTACCTTACAAGTAGATTCAATAGCCTGAATTAACCCTCATCTGGACCCTGTACACTACACATGTCTAAGGAAATTTGAGGAGGTGTAGATACAGCCTTAGCTTTTTGCTTCTTTTTGACAGGTAAAGTGAAGCCTACAGTGTTATTAGTGGCAGTGGTAGCAGCTTTCCAGGGGTGGGTACAACATTCTGGCTAAACAGGGAAGCCTTTCCTGTTCCTTCTCCCAGAACCGTTCCTTCTCCCAGAACTGTCAGTAGTATCTCTTCCTTGCCCATTGAAGGGACCCTTACAACCACAGAGGATGTGGAAAACCCCTGGCCATAGTGGCTGTAGGTGCTACACCAGAGGGATTTGGGATAAAAGGTGAGAAGTCTGCGGTGCAACAAATGGCCACAGAAGAGTCACCCACCTGCAGCTGAGACAAACTTCTAGCTTGCTGTAGTGGCAAGGTCTATTTGATTGTCTTTTTCTGGCTGGAAAAACACTGACTGTAAGACCAACAGTTTGTTCCATGGTCAAGCCAAAAATGGTACCTCTCTTCCAGAGAAACCAAATAACAAATGCTGGTAAAAAAGTCATGTTTTCCCCAAACAGACACAGCAAAAACAATTTAAAACACTTTGTCAGCCCCACAAAGTAAAATAAACACAATTCATCCAATGGTAAAATGGTTCTCAGTTACTTTAAACAAGTTTTAAACTGTGACAATCCATAAACACAAACTCCTAGCTTTAAAATAACTTTCCTGAAGAGGAAAGTATACATAATAAGTAAAATTATTCAATAGAAGTTTTTTCCCCCCAAAGGGAACATGTACCAAGCAAAGGAACAGTACACGACAACCGTCAATCCCCAAATGCCATAGAGGAGTGTATCCTTTGATGGCGGTAAAGCTCTGAAGGGCTTAGCAATCCAACTTAGATTTTAGTCAACTCTGTTTGTGCTGCCTGATGATTAGGGTGCATGGAAGGTGCCATGAAGCTTTGGAAGCTGGCCAGCTTTTATATCCTTTGCAGGATATAACCAAATAGCTAAGGCTACTGCAGCAGTGATCAGTTTGATGAACATCTACTTATTCAGTAAACTGTGTGGACTGCTGTGGATTAGTTAACTATGTTCACTGACTTGATGAAATGTGTTTTGACAAACTGAGCTTTACCAAACTTATTTACACCTTGTAATAAACAAAGAAAACCATCATGATAATTAGTTTCTCCTTTCACAGTAATGTTCCTATCTTTTGTTGACTTTCCCCTAAAACTATAAAGCCTAATTTTTTCCTTATTTTGTTTTATCAATTCGTTTTGTCAAATGCTTGTATTGCTATATTCCATACTTGATGAGATGATAGTTTTGACAAGTTAGATTGCACGCAGTACAGTACTTCATTTAAATCATGCACTGATATTTAAGAGAATAATTTTAGACTTAAGCAACTGGTTTTATATCATTCTCAGCCATAACCTGAGTCAAAGATAAACTTACATCATGGAATTTTAAGACATACACATGATAAATACAATACAGTCTTCAGTTTTCCACTTCAGCATTTTCAATGCATTTCGTATTTTGTCAGGGGGTCGTCTTGTGGAGTAGATCAAAACAAGAAGATCAAAATGCTGAAAGTTCAAAGCAATGAAACCTCACATTGTTTATTTATTATTTATTTATTTGCCATTTGTTAACCGGGTAGGTCTGGCTGGGCAGATGCCCTTTTTCAGTAGAGACCTGAGGAGAAAAACTCCAAATACAAAATTAAATTTGTTACAAAGAAATACAAATTTAAGCAAACATACAAGGAGAATATGATTCATCTTATACAAACTTTGAAACAGACAAATAATTTTAAAAATACATGGATTGAAATGATGTACAGTAACAAATTAGAGAAGAGGGGAGGAAGGACATGCATGTGAAAAGTAGAGAGAGAGAAATAGTAAGTAGGGAAATATAAGGTACAGAGGGGAGTCTAGTAAGAAGAATAGTAGGGAATGGGCAGAGACATGGACATAAGATATAAGTGATATTTATCTAATACACAAATTAGGATTAAAGAAGGTGCTAGTTACTGAAAATAGAAGCAAATACAAGCAGGAGAGTATAAGATGTAAGAAAACAGAGACATTGGGAGAGAGGGAGAAATAAGGTGGGGGAGGAATTGCTTCAAGTAGGATCTTTACAGGGGCAGGTCCAGGAGATGAGTAGGTATTCATTTACAGCAAGTTTGAAATTGGGAGAGTTTTGGCATGATCTGATATAGAGATGGAGTTGGTTCCAGGAAGCTAAGACTGCATGACTGTAGAGACTTTTCCTATGGATTTATTAGGTTTGGAAATTTGAAGGAGGTGTTGGTCAGAGCTGCAAAAGCTCCCAGTTAGGGACATAAGGGGAGATGAGAGTTGCTAGAGAAGGACAAGCTAGGAGTTGATGGAGGATGGTATGTGTCTGGCGAAGTTGAGGCAGAAGGAGGTGACTATGGAATTCTTGCCAGTGGAGGTATTTAAGGAGTCAGTGGTGAGAGCGATAGTAGGGGTTAGTGGCAAATCTAGCTATTTTGTTAAATGTATGTTTGAGTTTGTCCAAAAAAAAATCCAATATTGCCAAAAATAAAAATAAAACCACAAAATAGGCACTAGTAAGAACCACCAGATTATCGCTGAGTCACACAAGGTTCCTTTATTATTTTTTGGAGCCCCTGAATCATAATAAAGGAACCTTGTGTGACTCAGCGATCATCTGGTGGTTTTTGCTAGTGCCTATTTTGTGGTTTAAGTTTGAGTTTGGTTAACATATTTTTTGGAGGTTAGTAAAGATAGGGGCGGCATATAGTAGGGTAGGTAGAAGGTAGGCTTGAGCAAGGGATAATTTCAGATTCTTGTTTAAGGAACTTTTTATTTCTATAGAGCAATCCTAGTTTCTGGTGGGTCCTTTTGATGCAGTTATTGATATGCATGTCACATTTTAGTTCATCATCTATAAGTACTCCTAGAAGCTTACTGTGAGACTCAACCTGAACAGTTGTGTTGTTTAGTGAAGAGACTGAGTAGGAAGATCTGATGTGCTGGATGGGTTTGGGGAGGAAGAGAAGAAGTTTAGTTTTATTGGGGTTAAGTTGGAGTTGGTTAGTTTTGTGCCGTCTTTCAAAAGAGTGTAGTGTGTCTTGAGTGAGGATATGTAGATGGGATAGATTGTCAGAGATTGAGATGATGGTAGAGTTGTCCATATTGTATGAGTTTAGAGTGGGGGCAGGATTAGAAAAGATCATTAGTAAAAATGTTAAATAGTAGGGGACCCAGGATGGAGTCCTGGGGGATGCCAGTTTGAGTAGGAAGGAAAGGAGAAGTAGCAGACATCCACTTGACAGATTCAGCTCTGTTTGTTAGGTATGAAGAGAACCATTTAAGAGTGAAGGTAGAGAGGTGGAAGGAAGCAAGTCTGGAGAGCAGGCGGTTGTGAGATACAGTATCTAAAGCCTTAGAGAGGTCAAGGAAGAGGGAGGATACTAGTTTGTTATTACTGAGAGAAGTGGAGATGGAGGTGGTGAAGGACAGTAGTGTGGTAGTAATGCTATAATGAGGGCAAAAGCCATGTTGGGTTGGGGTGAGGAGATTTTTCTGAATGAGATGTAGAATGAGCTGTTTGTGAATACACTTTTCAAGAATCTTTGAGACGGGGATAGAATAGTGATAGGCTTGAAATATGAGCAGGACTTTTTCCAGATGTGAGGGAGAAGGTTTTCCTGAATTGACCGAATAATAAGTATAAAGACTGGATAGGCAATAGAGCTGACTGCAAGTATGAGGTTAAAAGGAGGCAGGTTGTCAGCCGAAGAGGAGCAGGGTTTAAGTTTATAGAGTAGAGACCTGATAAAAGATGTGGAGATTGGCTTGACTGAGAAAGTAGTTTGGTGGGAGGGAGGGAGAGAGGTGTTATGTTTGGTATTTGTGTTAGGTTTGATTAGCTTTTGTATAGAGTCTATGAAGAAGGAATTCAGAAAAGTTGCAGTCTTGAGAGGGGAGCTGTTTGGGGAGGGGTTGGGAGGAGTAGGGTTTCCAGGGTGTAAGAGTTTGTTAATGGTACTCCAGAATTCTTTGGGGTTGGAGTGGGGGCTTCTCTGAGGGTTAAGTTAAAAGTGTTTTTTGTCAAGGGTGATTTTTTGTGGTGTTTCGAAGTTCCCTGTAGTGCTGGAGGGAGTTTTGAGTTTATTCCAGGTTTTTCATGCATTGTCTCTTTTCCACATGAGCGAGAGAGTATCATTGCTTATCCATGGAGCAAAGTTGATTTTAACTTGAACTCTTCTAGTAGGGGCCAGGTAGCTGAGAGTGTTAATGAAGATGCTACTGAATTTGAGAACAGCTTCTTCAAGGGGGGAGGTGCTGGAGAAAAGACCAGTTCATTGATGAGAGTGTTTGAGTAACTATATCAGGGTTAAAGTTAGATAGATTATGACAGTCCCTATATATGTGTGTTTTTGAAGGTTGGGACAGGTCACACTGTATAGAGGTAGGGTGATGATCACTACGTGTGTCAGGGAGAATAGAGGGGTTATGATACCAGTCGGGGTAGAAGGTAAGTATCCAGTCTAGACTGAAGCTGGTATTTGACTGTTGATTAATATGAGTTGAGGAGGTCATGAGTTGGAAGAAGCTGTATAGATTAATACTAGCATTGGAGGAGTTGGTGGTGAGAGTATTACAGTGGATAGTGACATCCCCTACAATAATGGTTTCATAGGAGATGGTTTGGGAGATCCAGGCAAGAAAGAGTTCATGTACAGGGATATTGTTGCCATGTGGTATGTAGATAGCAGCAATGGCAATCTTTTTTCGATCATTTAAGTTACAGTTAACTATGAGAATCTCAGCAGGATGGAAACTAGAGGGGAGTATGGTAGGGGATGGATAAAGAGGTTTTCTGAGTAGCGGATAGCTACCCCTCTACCTTTTTTTGTTGGTCTGTCTTGATGGAACATATTGTAGCCAGCGGAAAGGATTTCTTCATTTGATATGTATGGTTTTAGCCAGGTTTCAGAAATGGAGAGGATATCAACAGAGTGTAATGCTATTCAGGAGTGTAGTTCAGGGACTTTATTTACTGTACTACGGATGTTGAGAGCTATGATTTTAAGGTGCCAGGCAGAAGAGGTAGGCTGAGGTAGAGTAGAAATCTGGGTAGAGGTGGAAATACGGGGGGGTTGAGGGGTAAGAAGAGTTGGCAATATGGTTAGGATGAATATCTCCTGCAAGAAGTAGGGTAAGAATAGGGGTAAAGGGGGTATGCCTAAGAGGGTGTGGAAGAATGAATTTGGATTTGAGTTTAGGAAAGTAGTTGAGTTTAGGAGACAGTGATTGTGTTTGAAGTGATGTAAGAAGTGATGAGAGAAAATAGAGGATATTATAGAGGAGGAGTAAGGTATAGGGTTGTGTGATTGTGGAAACAGAAAGGTGAGAATGGGGTATAAGTCATGTAGAGGACTATGGTAGGATGTGGTTATTGTGAGAACAGTAAGTACTGATATTGATAGGAGTATGTGTAGCCTCATGTTTTAGTTAGAAGGTAAGAGGAGGATCAAGCAGAGGGTGTGAGTAAAATAAGTAAGCTGAAGTATAGTATTAGCTTTGTAAGTGGAATGTGGATGGTAGCATTAGTAGTAGGGGTCATAGGGGGAGGGGAAATAGAATGAGGAAATTGGAGTGGCAGTGGAAAATGAGAGAGTGGATGTGATTGGATGAAATATGGTGGGCGGGGAGGGGCAAAGGGGGAGTGGCAAGAACAGGATGAGAATAAATGTAAGTGAAGTGGGGGTGGGTGAGAATGGAGGTAGGGTAGGGGAGCGAAGTGAGCCTGGGTAGAGCGAGGGCAAACGGAGCAGGTTGGACCAGATTGCAGGAGCTTGCTATCCCAAGAAACAATCTATTGAGCAGGTAAAAAGCTGCCAAGTGAAGGTCTATACCAGCAGAAGTCTTAGTCTGAATAATTCTCATTAAATGCACTCTATGTGAGGGTTCATTGAATAACTTACTGAACAAACTTAAATTAATGCTGTTGACATGAGGCAATTGGGTATGTTATAATAGGGAGCTGTGAGCAAGTAGAAGAACAAAATTAAGAAAAGGGATGGGGGAAGCAGGTCAGAGTTAGCTAGATGTGGTTCTGGTGATATATGAGCACGTATTCAAACCTACTGTACAATACAATTTTAAATAACAGAGGCTGGACATACAGATTAGCTCTTTGGTGTTTTTGCTGAAAGCATGGTATTTTTCTGATGTGCACTTCTCACTGGTTGCAAGTACAGTAGTTGGGGTCCTGGTAGATCAGGGTACCTGATTCTAGGAGAATCAGCAAAAGTCAGAACATCAAACAGGCAGGTGAGGTATTGTGCCAGACCACAGTACAGATGGGTTTGGGTTCTTGCCCATTCCTAGCTGCATTAGATCTTGGAGGTGGTATATATAATTAGCAGGAGGTGTGGGGACCACAGCCAGCCCTAAACATAGGGAGGTGCAGTGAGTCTTGCTGTCCAGCAAAAGCTTCTGTTTTTGATGAGGTGCAGTGTTAGCCTGATGTGTGGTTGTTTAGTGTTCTGACTTTTGCTAGTGTGAGGTGTCATTACTTTGAATGTTCAGCATTCCAGTCTCATTGTTTTGACATTTGATGTGATAATTTGTTCGTCTGATAGGGATCTGTGTATATATGAGAGTGCATGTGTGTACATGTACAGAAAATTATAATGAAACTGCAATAAGGTCTGGAAACTGCATTTAAAAATCATGACTATAATTCCTGGATTTCATCTCATGAAAGCAGAAATTAAGTTTTTTGAGAAACATAACCCACTGCCCCTGGTGAAGGTACTACATCAGAATTAGAATCCAGCCTATATAGTGTTGTTAGATGTCACAGAGTACAACAATAGACACAATTCTAGATATGGGAGAGATTTTGAATCAAGAAGTACAGAATGGAGTTTATGAGTTTTAAGCATTTCTCATATTTGGCATTTTAAGAAAAGTGGCTTTATTATGATATGACAAAGAAACACGCCAGCAACTGGAATGAACTGTTGATAGTAGTTTAATAATAAACTACCGAAGCACCATAGAGGCTCCACATACCGGTTTCGGCTCGGATTCAAACCTTGCCTTCTTCAGTGTATAGCAATAGAACCAATCAAAAAAGAGGTGCTTTTATATAATATACAATTCAATGATTGGTTAAACAAACTTTTTTGTCAAGCTCATGAATATTTAACATAATGATATGCCTAGCATCTCAATAATAAAATGCAACAAACATGTCCCCAAATATATAGAAAATACAATCACATATTGTGCTCAAAAGTGTCAAAAATACTGAATGCTTGTACATATATTTTTTATATTTTCTAAATTTTTTATAAATATTCATTAAGTCCTGGATTAAGTAAAGCACCAAGTTTGGTGATCCATTTCTTTTCTTTTAGATCAAGTTTGGTATGCCAACCACCTTTATTAGTTCTGTCACCAATAATTTTATCAATTATTGTGAAACGAAATTGTGCCTTGTTGTGTATCAGTGTATGTTTATATAATGCATTAGATGTTTTTTTGCATCTAATATCACTCAAATGTTCTGATACCCATAGCCTAACTGGTCGGGAGGTCTGCCCAACATAAAATGAATGGCAACTACAATATGCCATATAAATGGCCCAATCCGTGTTGCAATTAGCAAAAAATTTTATATCAAAAACTTTATTGCTATTTCTACTAGTAAACTCTTTTGTTTTTGCCATAAATTTACAGTTAACACAGTGACCACAGGGGAAACAACCTACAAGTTTATCACCCAAGATAGTTGTTTGATATACATTTGATAAGGAAGATTCAAAATGATGTTTGTAATGGTTAAAATGTCCCGCTAGGTTTTTGCCCTTCCGAAACGAAAATAAACATTTATTGGGAACAATAGATTTAGTTTTGGCATCTGCTTCCAGTATATTCCAATTTCCCTTGATAATATTTATAAAGGTATTGGTGTTTCTACCATATGTAGTTGTAAAACGCAATATATTTGTCTTGTTAGGTTTCTTTTTGTACGTTAACAGATTTGGTCTATGTAGACCTGAGGCATGGTTGTAAGCCATTGTAACATACCCTGAACTATAACCCCTGTTCATAAATCTATTATGCAAATCTTGAGCATGATGACCAAAACTGGCATTATCAGAACAATTTCTTCTCATTCTGATAAATTGTGATTTTGGAATGTTTTTAGCAATATGTTTTGGATGAAAACTGGAGGCGTGGAGAATGGTGTTATACTCGGGAAATTTTCTATAAATCTCAGTTTTTAGAGTGTTGTCCATATTCCTTGTTACCAAAACATCCAAAAAAGTTATGGATTTTTGATCATAAGTGATGGTAAATTGTATTCCCCATTTATTGTCATTCAGGTATTCTACAAATTCAAGGAGATATGGAATATCCGATCTCCACACCATCCAGCAGTCATCCAAATATCTGCGCCAGATGTCTATGTCAGGCAAAAAAAGGTTATGAGTAACATCATAGATCATAATATGTTCTAAATAAGCCATAAATAGGTCAGCATATATGGGGGCAAAAGATGCCCCCATAGCCGTACCATTAATTTGCAAAAAACATTCCTGATTATAGAAGAAAACATTTTTGGTCAATACATGCTCAGTTAGATTTAACAATAAAGTATTGAATCCTGGTTGATACATATTGGATTGATGTAACCAAAATTCAATAGCATCAAGTCTGGCCCAGTGTGGAATACTTGTGTATAATGAGCTCACATCCAAAGTACAGAGCCACCAATTCGAATCTAACTGCATATCATCGACAATGCTCAAAAATTGAGTAGTGTCCTGTATGCGAGATCTCACAAAAGATAGTAAAGGTTTTAAATACATAGTCAGAAATTCAGAAAGTGGCTCTGTAAGCGAGCCCATACCCGACACAATAGGCCTACCTGGTGGATGTAAAAGGTCTTTATGTATTTTAGGTAGAAAATAGATATATTGTCTAATGGGGTCAGAGATTGTTAGATGGTTTAATGTTTTCTTGGATATGATGCCATTATCAAAAGCAGAATGTAAAAAATCATCAATTTGTTTCTTAAATATTGGAGTAGGGTCAAGTGGCATTTTTGTATAATGCCGAGCATCATTCAACTGCTTATGAGCTTCCATATCATAATAGCTCCAATCTAACACTACCACTGCCCCTCCCTTGTCTGCATTGATAATCACCAAATCCTTATTGTGTGCTAGTTCTTCCAAACAAGATTTCTCAGTATCTGTCATATTATTGGACATAGGTAAACCATGATTATACTGAAAGTGTAACTCATTCAAAACACTGCGTAAAAATAAATTAACAGTAGGATGCATAGGGGGGAGTAAATGATGAACTATGGTATTTAAAAGAATCCAGTTGTGGTAATCCACCATCTTCTTTGTCCTGAAAAAATAACTTAAGATTCATTAATCTACAAAATGAAAATAAATCTTGTGTAAAGTTATCCTCAGACACAAAAAAAACGGGAATGAAAGACAATCCTTTATTCAGTAATGATATTTGTTCAGCTGTTAATATGGTCTTTGAAATGTTGTGTACATTATTTACTTGTTCGACAATATTTGCATCAAGTTTTGTAGACTTGTAACTTTTTCTGTGCTTCCTGCCACCCCTCCTCCCTCTATGTTCCCTAAAGGGGATATGTTGTTCTTCCGTTTGGGGTTTGGGGAATCTAAAGTGGACTGTGTCTCCGTGTCTGTCCCTGATGACGTATCATAGTCCGTGGATTCTACATTGGTTCCACTTGTTTTAAGTATGGACCTCGGGCGTTTCCTTTTAAAATTGGACGAATTCTTATTTTTAGTTTTGATATACCCCTCTTGAAATATAACATGTCTAACATTTTTGAAAGGTTGCCCTTTCTCATAGTCCAAAAGATCACGAGAAAATTTTTTAATTTTTCTCTCCTTCAAAATGGTTTCAAAACTTAATAGTTCCGCACTTAATTTTGATAACGTACAAAAAGAAACCTAACAAGACAAATATACTGCGTTTTACAACTACATATGGTAGAAACACCAATACCTTTATAAATATTATCAAGGGAAATTGGAATATACTGGAAGCAGATGCCAAAACTAAATCTATTGTTCCCAATAAATGTTTATTTTCGTTTCGGAAGGGCAAAAACCTAGCGGGACATTTTAACCATTACAAACATCATTTTGAATCTTCCTTATCAAATGTATATCAAACAACTATCTTGGGTGATAAACTTGTAGGTTGTTTCCCCTGTGGTCACTGTGTTAACTGTAAATTTATGGCAAAAACAAAAGAGTTTACTAGTAGAAATAGCAATAAAGTTTTTGATATAAAATTTTTTGCTAATTGCAACACGGATTGGGCCATTTATATGGCATATTGTAGTTGCCATTCATTTTATGTTGGGCAGACCTCCCGACCAGTTAGGCTACGGGTATCAGAACATTTGAGTGATATTAGATGCAAAAAAACATCTAATGCATTATATAAACATACACTGATACACAACAAGGCACAATTTCGTTTCACAATAATTGATAAAATTATTGGTGACAGAACTAATAAAGGTGGTTGGCATACCAAACTTGATCTAAAAGAAAAGAAATGGATCACCAAACTTGGTGCTTTACTTAATCCAGGACTTAATGAATATTTATAAAAAATTTAGAAAATATAAAAAATATATGTACAAGCATTCAGTATTTTTGACACTTTTGAGCATGATATGTGATTGTATTTTCTATATATTTGGGGACATGTTTGTTGCATTTTATTATTGAGATGCTAGGCATATCATTATGTTAAATATTCATGAGCTTGACAAAAAAGTTTGTTTAACCAATCATTGAATTGTATATTATATAAAAGCACCTCTTTTTTGATTGGTTCTATTGCTATACACTGAAGAAGGCAAGGTTTGAATCGAGCTAAACCGGTATGTGGAGCCTCTATGGTGCTTCGGTAGTTTATTATTAAACTACTATCAACAGTTCATTCCAGTTGCTGGCGTGTTTCTTTGTTATTTACTTGTTCTATAGCCGTGCAACTCCCTACGTGCAGGAAACACTTTGCTGGATTTATTATGATATGGTCATACAGTGATGAACTGTTGTCTTAACTGGATTTTGTGGTGGGTTGTTTTTAAACTGAAACAGAAGAGGGAAAAGACATTTACTTGTAATTGGTTAAGTGAAAACAATAAAGAGCTGGAAATAATATAACAGTAGTTTCATGTAGTGACAGAGGAAGGAAGTTTAACAGGAAGAAAGCTCAACAATAAAAAAAAGAAAAGGTGTGCAAGTTATAATGCATTTTTTTACTTTTTTTATTTGGTTTTAAAACAATAAATAAGCAAATAAATTATAAAACAAACAAAAAACTATTTACATGGGTCCACAACTGATCACTACATCAAATTATACATCAACAACAATTAATTAAGCTCTCATCTTTATATTATGCAATTCACTGCTGCAAACATTTTTGTCATACTAACAAATTCAACACTAGAGGGGTGTAACTTTACTTTTCCAGGTTTTAGCAGTAGTTACTTTTCTGGCTATAGAAAGAATAGACCAAAGAAGAGGCACTTGGTTTTTGGAATTATCTCAGGAATCAGAGCATTAAATAAAAGAAACATTTAGAAATATTACATTTATGTGACCTTAGAGCTTGAAAGTTATTAATTTCTTTCCAAAAAGGGGAGATGACTTCACATTCATATATCATATGCGTCCAATCAGCTATTATATAAGAATCACATCCCAGCATTTAATTCTATTTGATTTGCACATAATTTAATTTTGTTAGGAGTGACAATAGCTCTGTGTAAAATTTTCCAAGTGAAAATTTTCCAAAATAATGAAGATGTAGTTTTATCTGTAGATAGACAGATATAGATATATATGTATATGGGTGTGCTTTGTTTCATTACTAACTCCAAGATTGCTCTACAGTGGAGAAAAGGGCATACAGCTTTTACTTGCCTTACAGTACTTTACACAGTGCCATATATACTAACTGCAGTTCAGTGAAATGAAATTCAGTAAAATGAGATTCAACGAAACAAAGTAGACCCTATATATACATATATATATGTGTGTATATATATATATATATATATATATATATATATATATATATATATATATACATGGACCTACTTCACAAGCTCAAAGTTTCAAAACTTCGAACTGCAAATGGTTGAGATCATAAGATTGAAGTTTTGAAACTTTGAAATTGTAATAAAAAGAAAGTTTTTTATGTTTTTGCAGGGGGCAAGCTCCCTGCACTCCCACATCCCCTGCTAAATGAATATATCAACTCTGAGACCGCACTACAATGAGGAAAATGCTAAATTTTCCATTTCACACTGTATGGCAATCTCCATTCAAAACGTTAAAAGTTTCAAAACTTTGATCTTATGGTCCCAACCATTTGCAGTTCGAAGTTTTGAAACTTTGAGCTTGTGAAGGGAATCCACATATATTTATACTATATATATATATATATATATATATATATATATATATATATATATATATATATATATGCATATACATATATATATATATATATATATATATAATTACTGACGACACGTTTCAACAAAACTGAAATGGTTGAGTACACTTTTGCAAAAGTCTGCTAAAAAAAGACAAGATTTAAAACACACACACACACACACACACACACACACACACACACACACACACACACACACACACACACTACTTTTATATTCTCACTCTTTGAGTACACTACAGTGGAGAAAAGGGAATATTCCCTTATCCCCACTGTGCCGAAATCTCAACAAAAGCCATTTTCTCATGTTTTTTCTTTTTTTTAGCTCAGTTTTGCGAAAGTGCTTTTCTGTGAAAAAGCACTTTTGCAAAAGTTTGCTCACCAGTTTCATTTTCGCTGAAATGTGTAGGTGATCATTAGTCCTAGACCCATATATATATATATATATATATATATATATATATATATATATATATATATATATTGTATTCTGAGTAACCATCAAGACCTAACAAAAACTATTGCAGAGCTGTTAAAAACTGGCGTGGTAAGTGAAAAGAATGAATGATACTTAGAGAATGACTATAGACTAACATATGTTCAAATAAGCAGCATTGCCCTTGGCAGCATACAGTAAGCAAACAATTATAGGAGTTTGGTGGCATTACTCCAAAAATGACTTGGTAAATATTTATTTTTAAAGTTAATCCAGGACATACAGGAAAGAGGCTGGTCTGTAAACAAAGAAAGAATAAAAAATGCAGACTGCTGTCTGCATTTACTTGGAAGGAAACTATTATGCCGTCATACGTCTCAACCTCTTAAAGCAAGAAATATGGACAAAGCCATAAATAAAAGTGGTAAAAAGGCCAAAAAATAGGGACAACTTTTAAATATTGCTCTTACAGACTTAGAAAGTTGATAGAATAACAGATTTTGCATTAGCATGAAATTTCTGAAGGGCTTGAAGTCCGAAATTCAAATGTCTGTCATTATTTCCTAACTTCAGACTTTAATGATTTGCCACTAATTTGCCAGAAAACCACAGCTTTATGAAAAACGGACAAATAATATGAGGCAAAAATGGGTCTATATTAGAACATCGAAGTTTCAAAACTTCGAATATTCTAATATCGAACCCTATTCAGCGAAAGCTGAAAACATCAAACATACAGAACAGCAATTTTTTTCCTAGGGAAAAAATTTGCTGTTCCAAAACACATATACACAACACAAGCACACCAAACAAACAGCAATCCACACACATACACCTAAAATCTTACACCTAACCCTACACTAAACTATACACACACCACTAACTATCCACTTACCTTAACCCAAATCCTAACCCTAAGGTCCATCACTATCGCACACTCACCTCACCCGCACCCTAACCCTAACTCACTTACCCCGCCCTAACCCTTGCGTACACACAATCGCACACTTACCTGACCCGTGCCTTAACCCTAACTCACCTAACCTGCCCTAACCCTCATGTCCACACAATCACATACATACCTAACCCGCGCCCTAACCCTAACTCATCTAACCCACTCTAACCCTCACATCCACACAATCGCACACATACCTATCCCGCACCCTAACCCTAACCCTAACTAACCTAACCCATACTCAACTGCACACTTACCTGAACCCAACCCGTAACTTTCCACCACAGAGCTGAAAATACCGAAGCAACAGAAAAGGACAACCAAATTCTTTCCCTAGGAAAAAAAATTGGTTTTCTGTTGATTCGATAGTTTCAGCTTTTGCTAAATAGGTTCGATATTAGAACATTTGAAGTTCTGAAACTTCGATGTTCTAATATAGATCCGGCAAAAATCTGGGTATTCTGCGAAAATTGGTACAGTTGAGACGAATGTATGCATTCCAAATTCTCTCTAAGTGTTTACTAGAAACTAGGTTAATGTTGATGTAAGTCAACACACATGAAAGATGGTGAGCTATAAATCCAAACATTACAGCAAAGAACAAGGCTTATATTCCTGAGCAGGATTCAAAACTGATCCACTTCTTGGATTCAAACTATGCTCCTGCCACTCTTCTAATGGCCAAATGTTGGTGCAGCTCTATCCAGCTGTCTTGCATCTGTAGTCCCTTTTGGTCTTCTTGTAAAATCTGAGCTCCTGTGTTTCATCAGAAGGACCAATAGCTTTGTGGCACCTAGAAAATCTTACCAAACAATCTGCTACCTCCTAGTAGTGCCGCCTTCACATTGTATTGCACCTGTCTATGAACTTAACGGACGTTCTTAACATTATCATTGCTACAGTAAAACTTAATTCTAACTGAGTGGAATACAATGATTTCTACGAATTGCCTGTTCTGTTTATTTTTTCTTTATATACTAATTTTTGGAACCTGAATGTGGTAGGTAGCCTTTGCTGTTTTGCCTTGTATTGTATTGTATGAGATATTATAAGTTTTGTTAAATGTGGAGCTTTTCCCCCATGGCTTCCAATGAAAAGAGGCCAGTCATGGACTAGTTGTACTTTCATGGTAAACACGTGCTAATAAATAAATAAATAATGAATAACTAACATTGATCTAAATGGAAAGCACTTGAAAAAATGTCTGTTTGTGAACCACAGCAACAGTTTTGGAAGGGCAATGTGTAGATTTAAGGATACTAAACCCTACAAAAGTCTTAGAAGGTCGCAATCACATTACAGTCCCCCAGAGTATCAGGTGGCAATTCATTCAAATGGTTGACTGGGCTACAAACTTTACAAATACATCTAGAGGGCAACATCAGTATTTTTTAATATGAATGCAGAAGCGAGAGACAGAGAGAGAAAATAAAACATGCTTGATTCACTGATGGATTAGCAAAACAAAAAAAATCACTGCAGGGGCATTTTGTCTGCAGACTAATGTAATATCACATAGACAAGGAAATGGAGGGTGCATTGGTTAAGCTGAGTTAAAGTATTAAATATACTTGGATGCTTTGATTGTATAGTGATGACTAAAAATAGGCATAAAAAAGCTTATGTGTGAAGTAGGAAAAAAGGAAAGAATCTGAAAACAATCTCAGCAAGACCTTTCATATTAATGCACATGATCTTCTAGCTTCTAATCAGAGACTCAGGAGAATCCTGAAAAAAGGGCAATATATGTTTCATAGAGTGGTGACAGAACTAGTAAAAATCCCACCTGAATACAAACATAGTGGATATTTAAAAAAGAGACTGTAACATATAACACTGGGCATATTGTAAAGTACCCAGACGCTTCGACTCTGAGTGACTGAAACATAATCATTGCTAACACAACTCTACAGTCCAAATATCGCAAAAGCTGCCCATAGCAAGTAAAGGACCAGTTGAAAACAAATGTTTTTGCAGAGAAGCAAGCACTACTACAAACTCAAGCATTTGTGACTGGGTAGTTAATCTCTAATCAACTGTATCTAAGGGAGACACACAGAAAACACCAAAGAGATTACAAAATTGGTAAATATTATTAGGTAAACTGCATGAAAGATCAATATGTTAAGTGCTAAGGAACTGTGGAAACAAGATCAGAAATTCTTAATGTTATTAATGTTAGAGCTTTCGATAATTCATGCTTTTATTAGTCCAACAAAGAATGAATGCTATTCCATGTGCAATTATGCAGTTAACTGTTGACAAACAGTCATAGTTCAGCAACAGGGAAAATATGCCAGCCTTTGTCTGTGTAGCAAAGGGCAGGCAAGCAGACAGTTAATAGGAGATATTTCATTCATAAAACTTTCTAACAAGCTAAATGTTACTTGCTTAGGGATTACAATTTATTGTTTCTTTAGCAAGTAGCAGAGAATGTTCAATACTATTTACTGCTTATTTTGATAAATGCAAATACACAGGTCGGAATCCCTAACACAGCTGCTAGTTTCGCATTTAAAAATTCTTACAGCTGAATGCCAACATCTATAAAATAAGTTTAAATATAATAAGTCTAAATATGCCCTTTGGGGTCTATATAAAAGATACAAGACCAGCTAAAGGTGTTTGATGTGTACTTAGTCAGCATTTACTGCAAAATCTAGTACATGTACAGCTTTTTATACAGATTATGCAAGATGATGCAGAATTTATTACACTGACTTAGATTTTCTAGGTTTAATGGTACCAACTAGTTAAAACCAGTAGTTTTTTTTTTCTTTAAAAGGCAACTGTATATTATACACTTTAGTTATGCAAAACTGGAGGTTAACAGAAATAGGTAATTAATGAAAAAAGTCAGGCTATAAACTTGGTGCAAGGTAAACAATGGTGACAGAAGTGGGTCTGTACCATAACAGGCAGGCATCCACAACCTTGCAAGTATAAAAAACATGAAAGCACACCACACTGGTATGTAAGTAATAAGACAGACTTGCAACAGCACTGCTTGACTGCATGTCAGACTATTCACAGAAATGGACGATTTCCAAAAATAATGTGGATATTGGTATTGGCCCCCTTTAACAAAAGAGGGAGTGTAGATGTTTGAAATGTACACAAGTTAAAATGGTTCCTGATTAAGAAAAGTACTAAAAACATCTAATGATGTAAAATGTTTTAACAAAATGGTATAATATTTCCTTTTGGTCATCTAAAGCAACAAAAGTATTTAAGTTGCTCTTGCATGTGTTGTTCATTACTGTAACATTACTGGCAGTGTTTCATATTACTTAAGCAAGCAATAATGTTAATGCGTAATTAATGTCCACACGGGTGTTATGAGGCTTGGCGCTGCAGGGGGAGAGCCTCTACCGTGCTGGAAGGGTGCTAATTACACATTAACATACACCAGTGAGGGCATAATTGTGCTTAGAGAATGGGCTCTCTGTAAAATTGTTGTGTTTTACTTATTTACTTTTTAATTACTATATTATTTTTTATACATATTTTTTATGTAAAATAATTCCTCCGCCTAATGTTTCAA